>NC_135995.1:3927593-4182079 GCF_053455715.1 Rhinoraja longicauda
TGCCCGGGGAGTTCGTGCCCTCGTTGCCGGGGCGAGAGGAACCACCCTCATCCACCCTACAGCGCTTTCGAGAGCGAGAGGGACATTCTGCCCTTACGTGCCATCGGCCCTCCGGGACTGCGCCTTTGTGTTCCTGCGCCGTGACGCCCACCGGACGCCGCTCCAGCGGCCGTATGAGGGCCCATACCGGGTGCTGGAGCACGGACAGACAACCTTTGTCTTGGACACGGGGGGCCGGCCGGAGGCCATGTCAATTGACCACCTGAAGCCGGCCCACTTGGACATCGACCAACCGTGCAGGTTGCCCAGCCTCGGCCACGAGGTCGCCCACCTTTGCGGGTCCCACCACCTGTTTCTCGAACTGTCCCTCCAACTGTGCCTCTGCCGGCCCCTCTGTCGACCGATTTCCGTACGCGGTCCGGTCGGGTTGTGCGACCACCAGTGCGGTTCGTGCCTCCGGTTCTGGGGGGGGGGGTCCTGTGCCAGCTCCCAAGGGTCAGGCCATACCATACCACTACCGACCCCTCGGCACGGGAATGGACCAGTCCAGGGGGGCGGTCCTGTATTAGGTATATAAGGACAAAGTTTTGGGCGCGAAGCCTTTCCAGCACTCGCCCAGCCTGATAACTGAGAAATAAACCGAACGCCCCAAAATACCCGGCTCCTCACCTTTATTTCGGGCCTCTCTCGACGCGCCACAATATAATATTTTGTACAAACCAACGGCAAGAATGGCTTCGTAATTGCGCTTCACATTCTTGGAATGGAGCTTCTCCCAGTCACTTATTTCTTCAAACTCTTTCTTGGTAAAATAGTCAGCAATTTCCAGAACCAGGGGTCACAGCTTAAGGATAAGGGGGAAGTCTTTTAGGACCGAGATGAGAAAACATTTCTTCACACAGAGTGGTGAGTCTGTGGAATTCTCTGCCACAGAAGGTAGTTGAGGCCAGTTCATTGGCTATATTTAAGAGGGAGTTAGATGTGGCCCTTTTTGCTAAAGGGATCAGGGAGTATGGAGAGAAGGCAGGTACAGGCTACTGAGCTGGATGATCAGCCATGATCATATTGAATGGCGGTGCAGGCTCGAAGGGCCGAATGGCCTACTCCTGCACCTATTTTCTATGTTTCTAATTACTTTGAAATGGTCAGGATCCTGGAAAAACAAACATTGTACCTGATACACTTTGGAGCATAATCTTAATTATCAGATATTAATTTCAAAACAGATTAAAAAATATCATTTTTTTATTTAATACAGGACATTTCCAGGATAATGAATCACAACAAAATTAAAGGGTAACTTCTTCAGGATAGAAATGAGATCTTTCTTCTCTCAGAATATAGTGAATTTTTTTCCAGGGTTGAAAGAAATCAGCTGTTAATTGCATTCCAGCAAGATCAACACATTATTGATTCCAAGAAGTAATAAACCATATCACAGTAAGAGAGGAAACTGCATTTCGAGTGCAGGTCAGGCGTGATCTGCCTGAAACAGAGTGAATGTTTCAGGTTAATATTCTTTCCTCACAGCTGAGGAAAGTTGCCAGATGGAGACAGACAACTAGAAGGATGAGGGAGATGGTTTAAATGGCCTCCCAGATCAATATTAATGTCAGTGATCCCCTCCAGAGCACAGGGAACTCATCCACTCCTCACCGACACCAATTCCTGGGGTTGCGATGGTCTGAGAAGGAGCAACAACATCTTCCCCATTTCCAGGCCTCCTAGAGGACATTTATCCGGCATCTTCTGCCCGCTCTCCATATCAAAGCTCCCTGGAGATTCACCTCTTAAGCCCTGCATCCCAGACATGGTCTCGTCTCCTTCAGCAGCACCTGTCTCTCCTCCCGAGCTCAGATACCTACTTCTCCTCATCTCACCTGCGCTCACTTCTACACCTCGACTAAGCCCCTCGCCAGGACTAAACCCCTTGCATCAACTAAACCTCACTACCAAACCTCGCCTCGCCTAAACTTCACCTCACACCTAAACCTCAACACACTAAACTGTGCCGCGACCAAACTTCACCTCAGCTAAACCTCACCTCAGCTAAATTTCACACCTCACTATACCTTGGTTCAATTAAACACCTCTCAACTAAACCTCACGCCGACTAAACTTCACCTCGACTAAACATCACACCTCACTACTAAACAACTACTCACACCTAAACCTCACTTTGACTAAACCCCACCTCAGCCAAACCCCACCTCAGCCAAACCCCACCTCAGCCAAACCTCACCTCAGCTAAACCTCACCTCAGCCAAACCTCACCTCAGCTAAACCTCACACTTCAACTATGTCCTTGCCTCACCTAAACTTTATCTCAACTAAACACACCTACCTACTATATTTCACCTCGCACCTAAACCACTAAACCCCTTACCTCCACTAAACCTCACACCTCATGACTAATCTCCTCATTCTTAAACCACACCTCAACCTAAACCCCACCTTGACTAAACCCCTGCCTCAACTAAACCCCTGCCTCGACTAAACTTCACCTCACACCCAATCCTAGCCTCGACTAAACTTTACCTCAACTAAACCTCCCACCTCACGACTAAACTCCACCTCACACCTAAACCTCACCCCTTCTAAACCTCACCTCAACTAAAACGCAATTAACTAAATTTCACTAATCCCCTTCCCTCGACTAAACCCCTTCCCTCGACTAAACCCCAACACCTCACTAAGCTGCACCTCACTAAGCTGCACCTCACTAAACTGCACCTCACTAAACTGCACCTCATTAAACTGCACCTCACTAAACTGCACCTCAACTACACTTTACCTCAACTAAACCTCCCACCTCCCGATTAAACTTTACCTCAACTAAACCTCACCTTGACTAAACCCCACACCTCAACTAAACCCTCACCTCTGCTAAACTTTACCTCACACCTCACTGAACCGCCTTGGCTAAACCCCACCTCACCTCAACTAAACCTCCCGACTAAACTTTACCTCAACTGAACCTCACCTCGTCTAAACCTCGCTTCAACCAGAGGGGTGGTGGGGGGAGGGGGAGAGAGAGAGCGACGCAGGCGCACTGCTGGGGAGGGCTGACGTGCGTTGACGTTGACGCCGAGCCCCCCCCCCCTGCGGCACGAAAGCGAAGATGGCGGGAGACTCGCGACGGGGCTCGAGCTGTCCACTTCAGGGCGACCGGTACTCGAGCGGCAGCTGCTGCAGTGAAGCAGCTCCCGCAATGGAATGGCTCCCTGCAGTGGAATAGCTCCTTGCAACGGAGCTGGTGTTGCAATGGAGCTGCTCCCGATGATGTGCATCAGCTCCCTGCTGTGGAGGATCTCCTGCAGTGGAGCAGCAGGTGCAGTGAAGCATCTCCCTGCAGTACAGCAGCCCCCTGCAGTGGAGCACCCGGCTGGCAGTGGAGCAGCCTGCTGCAGCTGCAGGGAAGTTCAAGCCTCCACCATCACCACAGGCAGCGTGTCCCATTATTGCAACCACCCTCTGGGTGAGTTTAATCTCATACACGTCCGTTTTATTGTTCTGTTAGTCTAGTCTGGTCTGCGGTTCCTTGTACCATCATCTTATTCTAATTGCTGACTCCAAATACTACGTTTTCTCGTCTGTTCTTGCACCATCAGAGATTTCCCCTTTAATCCATCAATCCACCCCAACCACTCTCTGCAACTGAAAAACAACTTGCCTTTTTTGCTCATTCCTACTCTGGTGAAGGGTCTCTGATCCCAAACTGAACTGGTTATTTTTACACAATTGTGTTGTCTAACCTGCTGAATGTTTTTTTAAATTTTCGAGTCTGCGCTGACCAGCGATCCCCACACACTCGGGACAATTTACACTTATACTAAACCAATTAACCTACAAAACCTGTTCATCTTTGGTGTGGGGGAGGAAACAGAAGATCTTGGAGGAAACCCACGCAGGTCATAAGTGATAGGAGCAGAATTAGGCCATTCGGCCCATCAAGTCTATTCCGCCATTCAATCCTGGCTGATCTATCTCTCTCTCCTACCCCCATTCAACTGGCTTCTCCCCATAACCCCTGACACCCGTACTAATCAAGAATCTGTCTATGCTTTATAAATATCCATTGACTTGGCCTCCACAGCCTTCTGTGGCAAAGAATTCCAAGATCCACCACCCTCTGACTACATAAATTCCTTCTCATCTCCTTCCTAAAGAAACGTCCTTTAATTCTGAGGCTGTGACCTCTAGTCCTCGACTCTAGTGGAAACTTCGTCCCCACATCCACCCTATCTTAGCCTTTGGCCAAGGTCAAGGGGAGAACGTACAAACTCCGTACAGACAGCACCCATACACAGGATTGAACCCAGGTCTCTGGCGCTAGTACTGCCCTATTTTATCTGCTCTGAACAGTAAGTTAGCAGAAAGCAGCACGTTAGGAAAAGTAATTCTCCTGAAATTAATCCAACAGTACAAAAATTGTTGTAGTTAATTGATATTTCATAACATGCAATGCAATATGTCACTGATAATCGTCTGGAACAAGTCTCCTTAATGTTTATTCACAAAATGCTGGAGTAACTCAGCAGGTCAGACAGCATCTCAGGAGAGAAGGAATGGGTGATGTTTCAGGTCGAGACCCGTCTTCAGACTGATGTCAGGGGGGGTGGGACAAAGGAAGGATATAGGTGGAGACAGGAAGTTAGAGGGAGAACTGGGAAGGGGAGGGGAAGAGAGACACAGAGGAACTATCTAAAGTTGGAGAAGTCTATGTTCATACTGCTGGGCTGCAAGCTGCCCAAGCGAAATATGAGGTGTTGTTCCTCCAATTTCCAGTGGGCCTCACTATGGCACTGGAGGAGCCCATGACAGAAAGGTCTTAATGTTTGAACCTATTTCTAATACATTAGTCAGTGGGATGTATAAGAGGTAGCTGAAGTGAACAGTAAAATATTCAAATGTTTTAAATATTGCTGGTATCACTCAGTGTTTTAATATTGTTATGCTGCCTGGATTAGTGGGGATCAGCTACAAGGAGAGGTTGGAAACCCTTGGATTGTTTTCCCTGGAGCGTCAGAGGCTGTGGGCAGCCCTGATAGAAGTAAATCAAATTATGAGAGGCATCTTTGAGAGTAAATCAAATTATGAGAGTGAAGGTTGATGAAAGTTCAAAGACCGGAGGGGAAACTTTAAGGTCAAAAAGAGATGTTTAAAGGAGATGTGCTGGGAAAGATTTTTATTACACAGCGTAGTGGGTGCCTGGAACACACTGCCAGAAGTGGTGATAGAAGCTGATACAATAGTGATGTTTGAGAGGCTTTTGGAAAGGCACATGGATATGCTGGGATTGGAGGGATATGGATCATGTTCAACTTGGCATCATGTTTGGCACAGACATTGTGGGCCAAAGGGCCTGTTCCTGCACTGTGTTTCTGTTGTTGCTACAATGGAATATGTACAATACAATATGTATTTGTGCCAGGGGCCTACCTGATCTCCCAGTTGCCAAACACTTTACTGCCCCTTCCCATTTCCACACTGACCTTTCTGTCCTGGACTCCTCCATTGTCAGAGTGAGGCCAAACGCAAATTGGAGGAACAACACTTCATATTTCGCCTGGGCAGCTTGCAACCCAGCGGTCTGCAGATGCTGGTTTAAACCGAAGATAGACACACAATGCTGGAGTAACTCAGCGGGACAGGCAACATCTCTGGAGAGAAGGAATGGGTGACGCTTCGGGTCGAGACCCTTCATCAGTCTGAAGAATGGTCTCGAACCGATCAGTCTGAAGTAGGTTCTCGACCTGAAACGACACCCATTCTTTCTCTCCAGAGATGCTGTCTGACCCACTGAGTTACTCCAGCTTTTTGTGCCTAACTTCGGTTTAAACCAGCATCTGCAGGTCCTTCCTTCATACAACATGTGTTAATTGGGTGTATGGTGAGGTTGTGCTGAAACTGTGATGTTTGAAACTTGCAGACTGTGGAAGTCAGAGTACCAGTTGTGACTGAGATGTGGTGTTGTGTTGGAAGCACACAGCTGGCCTGGGACAGAACACATGCATTAGATGCATCAAGAAGTTGCTTTGGAGACGGTGAAGGACGTTCCCCCCGGTTACGGCAGGATTCCTTCCTGGGAACCGTTCCCAACATGCGGCCGTGAACAGAGCTCCCACACGGCAGAAGATACCTGCAGGCCCGCAGCAGCCGGTAAATCTATCCCATCGTCTCCCACACACTCGCTCATGTATTTGTCAAGTCAAGTCAAGTCAATTTTATTTGTATAGCACATTTAAACACAACCCACGTTGACCAAAGTGCTGTACATCAGTTCAGGTACTAATAAACGAACAACTAAATGGCACATAAACATAACAGCACAATACATAAACAGTCCACAGCGCCCCCTCAGAGGGCCTCAAACGCTAGGGAGTAGAAATAGGTTTTGAGCCTGGACTTAAAGGAGTCGATGGAGGCGGCAGTTCTGATGGGGAGAGGGATGCTGTTCCACAGTCTTGGAGCTGCAACCGCAAAAGCGCGGTCACCCCTGAGCTTAAGCCTAGACCGCGGGATAGTGAGTAGCCCCATATCGGCCGACCTGAGGGACCTGGAGATAGAGTGGTGGGATAGAAGATTTTTGATATAAGGGGGGGCAAGCCCGTTCAGGGCTTTATATGTGATTAGGAGGAGCTTGAAATTGATTCTGTACCTTACTGGGAGCCAGTGGAGAGAGGCCAGGATCGGGGTGATGTGCTCCCTTTTACGGGTACGCGTCAGGAGTCTCGCTGCGGCGTTTTGGACCAATTGTAGGCGGGACAGGGATGATTGACTGATCCCAGTGTATAGGGAGTTGCAGTAGTCTAAGCGGGAGGAAATGAATGCATGAATGATTTTTTCAGTGTCGTCAGATTTGAGGAATGGTTTGATTTTCACTATGGTACGAAGCTGGAAGAAGCTGGCCTTTAGCACAGCATTTACTTGCCTGTCAAATTTTAATGCCGAGTCAAATATCAGGCCCAGGTTTTTGACGTGCGGTTTGACCAGGGGGGATAGGCTTCCAAGGCTGCCTGTTATCGTTTTGATGGAGTCGGGGGGGCCGAATAGGATGACCTCAGACTTGCTCTCGTTTAGTTGAAGGAAGTTCTGTGCCATCCACATTTTATGTCCTCAAGGCAGTGCATGGGGCTGATTAAATTTGACCGGTTGTTGGGTTTCAGGGGGAGATAAAGTTGTGTGTCATCCGCATAGCAGTGGAAAGAAATGCCGTGCCTTTGAATGATTTGGCCGAGGGGGAGCATGTATAGAGAGAAGAGAATGGGGCCTAGGATGGAGCCTTGTGGAACCCCGCAGGAGAGGCTAGCTGGGGAAGAGGAATAATTGCCTATGTTTATGGAGAAACTCCTATTTTTGAGGTAGGAAATGAACCAACTCAGGGCAGTGCCATCAACGCCAACCCCGTACCGGAGACGGTCAATAAGGATGGTGTGATCCACTGTATCAAACGCCGCGGTGAGGTCGAGAAGGAGCAAGATAGCACAGTCGCCGGTGTCGATGGCGAGAAGCAGGTCGTTGTGTACCTTCAACAAGGCAGACTCTGTGCTGTGGTGGGCCCTGAAACCTGACTGGAAACCTTCCAGGATTGTATTTTGGTGTAGGTAAGGCATTAATTGATTTAGAATTGCCTTTTCAAGGACTTTTGACAGGAATGGCAGTTTGGAAATGGGCCTGTAGTTGCTAGGTAAGGTGGGGTCTAAGTTAGGTTTTTTCAGGAGGGGCTGGACCACCGCGTGCTTGAAACAGGTTGGAACGGTGCCAGTGGCCAGAGAACTGTTGATGATAGAGAGGATACTGGGACCGGCTATTGCAATGACATCCTTCAGAAGGGTAGTGGGGACAGCGTCAAGGGGGCAGGTTGCAGGTTTCATGGTGGACACAAGCTTTGCAAGGGAGGATAGAGTGATGGGTTGGAAATAGTCCAATTTAGATGAGCAAAGACCAGTGAGACAGCTAGGTCACGGGTGGGAGGGGAAATATTCATTCTAATGTTCACGACTTTGCTGGTGAAAAATTTAGAGAATTCTTCGCACTTAGCAGGGGACCCAAACTAAGCTGGTACTGGGGGAGGGACATATGACAGAGGTAATAGTGCTAAATAGGATCTTGGAATTTTGAGAGTTTTTGGAGATAAGGTCAGAAAAGTAATGTGCTCTCTCAGACTTTACTGTTTCCTGGTATTTGAGAAGATTGTTTCTCAGAATTTCGAAGGAAATTTGAAGCTTATCAGATTTCCACCTCCGTTCTGATTTTCTGCACTCCCTTCTTAGGGCTCTGGTGGTGTCATTGTGCCAAGGCTGACCTTTGGGCTTAGGCTTTTTCATTTTAAGAGGAGCAACAGAATCCAGGATGGAAGAGCAAGTGGTGTTAAATAAAGAGATGAGATCCTCAGTGCTGAGATGGGGGGGAGAAGCCTCAATAGTGCAGATGTTGGGGGCAGCTATGAGAGCCTCGGAGAACTTACTGGCAGTCAGTGCATTTATGTAGCGGGAGTAGCGAACAGGGAGATGAGATAAAGGCAGAGATGCATCAAAAGTAATAGCGCTGTGATCTGATAGACAAGCCTCAGTAGTTTCAATATTGTAGATTGGGAACCCGGACGATAACACTCAGTCGAGTATGGACTGCACTTTAGTGTGTTCCTAAGCTGGGGACGACCTACACCTCAAATAAGTCAACTCGGGGCTGGGCAACGAATAAAGACGAAGACAGAACAAATAAATAATGACAGGAAATGCTCTAAATACTCAGCCGGTCGGGCAGCATCTTGTGGAGAAAGAAACAGTTCATGTTTCAAGGCCGTATAGAAACGGGCCCTTTGGCCCAACTTTGACCATGCTGACCCAGATGCCTCCTCTACACTGATTCTATTTGCCCACGTTTGGCCCATAGCCCTCTGACCTTTCTTATCCATGTTCAAATGTCTTCTGAAAAATGCTTTTTCAGATCAATGACCGTTGATCAGAACTGGATGCAGTCAGATGATGTGGCCAGTTCTGATACAAACTGGAAAGGCTGGTTATCTGAAATTGTCCATATTAATGATGACCTCAAGGACTGCACCACACTCAGACGTGGTGCTGTTCCAAAAGATTTTGTCTGCTTCATTGGAACAATTTGAACGGTTTCACAGTGGGGCAGCGGTAGAGTTGCTGCCTCGCAATGCCAGAGACCCGGGTTCTATCTTGACTATGGGTTTGTCTGTGACCTCTGTGGGGTTTTTTTCCGGGATCTTTCGTTTTCTCCCGCTACTTCAAAGACGTACATGTTTGTTGGTTAATTGGCTGGGTATCAATGTAAACTGTCCCTAGTGTGTGTAGGATAGTTAATGGGCAGGGATTGCAGGTCGGTGCGGATTCGATGGGCTCTCTAAACTAAACTGAACAATGTGGACAACATGCAACAGCCTAAAAAATCGGCCATCCAGCAGCAAACTCCCAAGTGCACCAGATTTATGAGTATTACTGGACTCTGACAACCAGAGTGGATCCTTTGGCATTTCTGGAGGATTCCTGAGTATCTGAAGTTCTTCCCAGGTCAGAACATTTGTGCGGCTTCTCTCCGGTGTGGGTTCACTGGTGTTGGTGGAGGTGCCTTGCCCATGTGAAACTCTTCCCCCATTCTGCACATTCATGCCGTCTCTCATTTGTCCATGCTTGAGTATCACCTGATTTTCCAATTCCACTCTTTCCGTCAGATGGTGTGAAAGGACGCTGCTCAAGTTTACATTGTGGATCTGTGTTCACTCTGGAGGAACAGGGTTGTCCAGCTGACGTTAGTCTAGAGGGTTCAGGGTGCCTTCGTAAGTGCCTTGTAAGGAACTCTGCCGTGGTAAATGCAACAGTGCAGTGACGGCAGGAATGACAGTCTCTTTGGGTCACTCCTGACTTGCCGCAACAATAAAAGGGTTGATTTATCAATCACCGAGTTGATGAACCCAGTACGATAACCAGACTGCATGACAACAGCCCCGATCCCAGCGATCCGGCACAGTCAGAATATCCCAGTGGCGGCACTTTATCCCAGTCGGTAGATGCAGTCTAGAGAGGGTCGGACATGCGGCAACGATACCCGTCCCTGGTCCCCAATTCACACAGGGAGTGGGAAACCATGGACCCATCCCTTATACCCCAGACTTCTCCACACAAAGTATCATCATAAAGAGGGAAATACAGCAAGTGCCAATATTAATACTGTTGGAAAACAAATAGTTACGCGAAGTAATTCAAAGGGAAAGAACTGAAATAATATAAAATGAAATAATATAAAGGAAATAATAACACTGAAAATTGGTGACCTTTTTCTGTGTTTCTGTTCAACACAGGCTCTCAGAAGCACAGTGCAAGTTGCTGAATTTTTAAAGACATGCCCCGCACACGGAGCACGTTTCAAGGCAGGTGTCAGCTTTCTGCTGACGGAGATAAGGAATGCTCTTCCCACAGTGAGAACATTTGTACGGCCTCTCTCCGGTGTTGGTCCAGTGCTGTTGGTGGAGGGTCCCTGCCCCTGCGAAGGTCTTCCCACAATCTGCACATTCATGCAGTCTGTGAAACTCTTACTACAGCGTCTATCCTGTGTAGGTCCTCTGGTGTTGATGGAGGGAGCTGGACTCTGAAACCTTTCTTGCACACTGCATTTGCACTGCCTTTCTCCGGTGTGGGTCCACTGGTGTAGGTGGAGGGTCCCAGCTCGTGTGAAACTCTTCCCGCAGCCTGAACATTTACACGGCCTCTAGTCGTGGATCTGCTGATGTCACTGGAGATGATCTATTCGTGTGAAACTCTTCGTATAATCTGAACATTTACATTCAATCTGCCTCTCTCCGATGTGGATTTGTCGATGTTACTGGAAGGTCCCTGCCTGTGTGAAACTCTTCCCACAGTGTGAACATTCACAAGGCCTCCCTGTGGTGTGGGTCCACTGGTATTGCTGGAGGTGATCTATCCGTGTAAAATTCTTCCCAATCTGTGCATTTAAACGGCCTCTCGCCAGTGTGCATCCACTGAAGGTCCCTGTTCACTGAACCATTTCCCATGGTCGGCTTTTTTATGGCTCCTCCTGTGTGGATCCACTGCTGTCATTGGAGGTCCCTGCTCAGTGAAACGTTGCCCAGTCTGTGCATTTATGTGGCCAGTATGGATCCGCTGGTTTTTCTGGAGGACCGCTGAGTATGTGAAGCTCTTCCCACAGTCAGAACATTTGTACGGCTTCTGTTGATGAACACAGTGCGATAACCAGACTGCATCACAACAGCAGCGATCCCACACAGTCAGAATATACCTGGTAGGGCAGTTTATCGCAGTCGGTCGATGCAGTCTGGAGAGGGTCGGACATACGACAATGATACCCATCCCTGGTCCCCAATTCTCGCAGGGAATGGGAAACCATGGACCCATCCCTTATACTCCAGACTTCTCCACATAAAGTATCACCATGGAGAGGGAAATACAACAAGTCCCAATATTAATACTGTTGGAAAACAAATAATTGCTCAAATAATTCCAACGGGAAAGAACTGAAATAATATAAAATGAAATAATATAAAGGAAATAATAACACTGAAAATTGGTGACCTTTCTCTGTGTTACTGTTTAACACAGGTGAACAGTGAAAGCTGCGGTGTCCTTAAAGACATTCCTGCACATGGGGCACGTTTCAAGGCAGGTGTGAGCTTTCTGCTGACGGAGATAAGAAAATCTCTTCCCACAGTCAGAACATTTGTCCGGTCTCTCTCCAATGTCGGTGGAGGTGACCTGCGTGTGTGAAACACTTCCCACATTCTGCACATTCATGCCGTCTCCTTTATTCGTCCTTGGATATCACCAGATTTCCCAATTCCATTCCTTCCATTAGATGGTGTGAACAGACTCTGCCCACATTTACGTTGTGAATCTGGGTTTCCTCTGGAGGAAGAAGGTTGTCCAGCTGGCGTTGGTCTGGAGGGTTCAGGATGCCTTCTTAAGTGCCGTATAAGGAACTCACAAAATTCATTTTAACATGAACATCCACCACAGTGACTCCTCCACATTCCTCACTGTGATGGAAGGTGAAAAAAAGTTCAATCTCTTCCCATCTTTGTCCTCGAGCGGTCGGGGGCCTCACGCCTTACGTTGACGGGACAATCTTGACTCCCGTAGCCGGTGGTCGGGGCGATCAAGCTCCTGCATCGGGGGAGGGATCTCGGTTCCCCTGCGCCGAGCAATCGACTCTGGGTCGGGGCTAGTAGAAGTATTTCAGAATATAATACTACCATGATGCAGATGCTGTACAGAAGATGTTGACAAAAATACTTTTTCCAAAGTTACACTTCTGAGGAAGCATTCAAAATGTGAGGGATTAACTAGCCAATTTGTAAAGAATCCCTTCATGATGTTTGTATTGGGTCACCATGAATATGTTGGGGTAAGATGGCGCCGTTTAGTTCAAAACACTTTCACATCCTTGATAATGCCTGAATGTACACAGCAAAGAGCCTTGCCTAAATTGGACATGAACCACACTCTCCTCAAATCTCTGTATTTTACAAATAATCAAGGTCGGATTCCAATGTGACAAAATTCCAGAAGTGAACGACAATTGTTACGAAAAGTAATTGTGATTCATTTTTAAAGAAAAATCAGTCCATGAGCGAACACGTCTGTGCTCTTGAACCAAAGGCTGCATTGTTCCACCATTGACCTGGCTGCCAATGCACCGTGCCATCACTAAAATGCTCCTAATGAAATATGGTTGCTCTGAAGAAGTAGATTGGTTACTTTGGACATACAAATGTAATCCTCATCGTGGAGCTCCCGTTCTTCTGTGTAAATTATCCTCTCCTTATTTCTTAAATTATAACTTCTCTTTTCTGCCTCTTTAGTCGTTTCCACGCTTGTAGATCCCAAAGTCTTTCTGGTGGAGACTGTTGTACTTCGTGGTCTGTTATACCTTTGTTATGACCCTGGACTGACCACAAGTACACGTGCTTAAAAGGTTTAAAGGCTGGAGCTTAAATCCAGGCTGTTTATTCCATGGCCACCTGGAACCAGAGTGACCACCAAATCACCTCATTCTCTTATGTACACGTTACTACACAGGCAAACAAAGTAGTCCTTGTGATACAACAAAGTAGTCCTTACAATATCACAACAGAGACAACTATGTACTTTGGACATACAAAGGTATTTGTCATAATTTGTTTTAAAAAATCACTTCATGATATGTGTAATGGGTCGCTATAAAGATGCTGCTGTTTAATTCAAAACACCAGCCGAATTCAGCTGCGTGGATATTTCTAAACTTCAGGAGAGTAATCCTGACCAGAGAGTATAATTATGATTTGATAATAACCAGCATGATGGAATGTGGAGAGCATGTTTAATGGTAACAGTGCTGTGGTGCATGGAGTCATCTCCAAGAAAAGCGTTTTGAAGGATAAATGTAACAGTCTATTATGTGAATTAATGATGCATTTATAACATGGCAGATGAATTAAGACCATGCAAAGAGACAAGAAATTTAATAAAGCATACAATACCGAATAGTGATTTCATGGTTTGTATCTAAACTGAACTTTATCAAATGCAAGACAAGGTTGAGTTGGCCCTAATAATATAATGTTCCATGTGAGCAATTGTGATGAATAATTTTAGCTCAGGAAATCATTTTGTGGAATATGAGAGAAGGTAAATCTCAGAAACCATGTTGAAATGACAGGAATGTACATTGAGCTGATGAGTGGTGACGTGAAATCAGAAACTTGAGATTTATCTGAAGTCATTTACTGATATATATATAAGACCAGATGCTTAGATTTGGAAATTAGATGAAACATTATTACAGGTAAACAAAAGTAACTATTTAAAGGCAATGATCAATCCAAGATAATACCTTAGAGCAAGGCACCTGCAATGTTTTCAATAATACTGCTGATTAGAAGGTAAATGGTAAAACAATACACAAGATGTCCACAAAATTACATAACAGGAAAAGATAAAAGACAAGAGGTTGAAAAGAGAATAAAATCTCATTGTTCTTTCCCACAATGTACCACACCAGTTTGATGAATATTTTCTGTAATGTAAGTTAGTTACACTGTTCATAGTCCTATATTAATAATACACAAAGCAATACTCTCTGACTTTCACGTCCTTTACAAATTGGACATGAACCACACTCTCTTTAATCATTCACTGTCAGTTTACCAGGAAAAATATCAGATTCCAATGTATAACAAAAGTTCAGAAGACAAAATCAAACGTTAAGTTAAGTAATTGTGATTAGTTAAAAGAGAAATTAGTCCATGAGCGAACACAAGTATGCTCTCTTGAACCATTCCTGTCATTTTTCTACCATTGCCCTGCATACCAATCCACCGTGCCATCACTACAATACTCTGAGAAGGAGCAGCATCATCTTCCCCATTCCCAGGCCCCCAAGAGGACATTTATCACAATCACAATTATACCTTATTAGCCAAGTATGTTTTGCAACATACGAGGAATTTAATTTGCCATACAGACATAACAATAAAAAGCAACGGGCCACACAAAATACATTTTAACCTGAACATCCACCAGTGACTGCTCCGCATTCTTCACTGTGATGGAAGGCGAAAAAAAGTTAAATCTCTCCCTCCTTTGTTCTCCAGGGGTCAGGAGTCTCTAACCTTCCGTCGATGGGATGATCTTGACTCCCGTTGCCGTTGGCGGGCCTTCCTTGTCGGGGTGATCGAGCTCCAGCATGGGGGGGGGGGGGGGGAGGGGGATCTCAACACCCCCACGCCCGGCGATCTACCCTGGGTCGGGGCTTGTCGAATGTCGTGCAGCTTGGAGCTCCCGAATTTGTCTCAACCCTAGACCGCGAGCTCCTGATGTTAAAGTCCGCATCTGTGGAATGCCCTCCCTCAGAAGGATCTGTGGAATGCCCTGCCTCAGAAGGCAGTGTAGGCCAATTCTCTGAATGCATTCAAGAGAGAGCTGGATAGAGCTCTTAAGGATAGCAGAGTCAGGGGGTATGGGAAGGCAGGAACGGGGTACTGATTGAGAATAATCAGCCATGATCACATTGAATGGTGGTGCTGGCTCGAAGGGCCGAATGGCCTACTCCTGCACCTATTGTCTACTGCGGTTGGAGCTTCGATCCCAGGCAAGGAATCGGCTTCGATGGTAAGTCCACGCCCCGCGGTGGGGCTCAAAGTCAGTCCCAGGCAAGGCCTCCAGCTCCACGATGTTGGGTCGCAGAGCGACTGGAGATACGATCCGGAAAACAATCGGATCTCCGGCAAGGTAAGAGATTGTCCCACTGCATTCCACCAGCAGTTTATGCTTCGAAGTTTTACACGTTCATAAGTTCTAGGAGCAGAATTAGGCCATTCGGCTCATCGCGTTTATGCCAAAAGTCAATCATGGCTGATCTACTTCTCCCTCTCAACCCCATTCTCCTGCCTTCTCCCCACAATCCCTGACACTCGTACTAATAACAAATCTGTCAATCTCCACCTTAAGAATATCCATTGACTTGGCCTCCACAGCCGTTTGTGGCAATGAATTCCACAGATTCACCACCCTCTGACAAGAAATTCCTCCTCATCTCCTTCCTAAAGGTGCATTTTTTAATTCTGAGGTGATCGCCTCTGGTCCGAGACTCTCCCACTAGTGAAAACATCTTCTCCACATTCACTCTTTCACTATTCTGTATGTTTCAAAGAGGTCCTCACTTATCCTTCTAAACTCCAGCGAGTACAGGCTCAGTGCCATCAAACGCCCATCTTATGTTAACCTACTCATTCCTCGGATCATTCTCGTAAGATCTCCTCAGGACTCTCTTCAACACCAGCACATTCTTCCTCAGATATGGTGCCCACAACTGCTCACAATGCTGCAAATGCGGCCTCACCAGCACCTTATAGATCCTCAGCATTACATCCCTGTTTTTGTATTCTAGCCCTCTTGAAATAAATGTTTGCATTGTATGTGCCTTCCTTACTAGCGATTCGACTTGCAAATTAACTTTTTGGGAATCCTATACCAGCACACCCAAGTCCCTTTGCACCGCCGATTTCTGAATTCTCTCCCCATTTAGAAAATAGTCCATGCCTTTATTCCTACGACCAAAATGCATGAGTCCAGACTTTGTTAGGCTGTGTTCCATCTGCTTGCTGCAGATTCCAGCTTTTTTAGTTTTTTAGTTTAGAGATACGGCGCAGACACAGGCCCTTCGGCCCACCGAGTGCACACCGACCAGCGAACCCCACACATTAGCACTACCCTACACACACTACGGACACATTTACATTTCTACCAAGGCAATTAACTTACAAACCTACATGTCATTGGAGTGCGGAGGAAACCGAAGATCTTGGAGAAAACCTAGGCAGGTCATGGGGGAACGTACGAACTGTGTGTAGACAAGCAGACAAGCCTTCCATGATTTGATACTTTACAATGAAGACTTATCATTCTAATCTCCAGCAAGTACAGGCCCAGTGCCGTCAAAAGCTCATCGTAAGTTATCCCACTCATTCTTGTAAACCTCCTCTGGACCTTCTCCAGAGCCAGCACATCCATCCTCATATACGGTGCCCAAAATTCCTCACAATACTCCAAATGCGGCCTGACCAGCTCCTTATGGAAGATGCGACCCCTGACCCAAAACGTAGTCTGTCCATTCCACACTGTGCTGTTTTTACCCAATGAATTCCTCCAGCGCGTTTGTTCTTTTTTCACATAACCGCATATTACGTTGCGGCGTGGAGAATAGGCACATATTAGTTACGATATGGAGGAATGTAGATTCAATGTAATGTTATTGGGATACTGGACAACATTTGTGTGGTTACAACAGGTGCAGAATGCGAGAGAAAAAGTCAATTTTATCTGCCGAGATGAATCCTGAACCTGAACACTGCGTTAAGATGTCCACTAAATGTCATGCACACTGACACACACAAACATGAAAACATGCAAACACACGAACACACAGACACACACACAGGCGGAGATTGGCACTGAACCTGTGTCTCTCGGTTTGAGAGTCACTGGCTCTACCCGCTATGCCAAGGTGTCTACAGTAAGAGAACAGGGTCTCCACTAATGAGTGGAGGGAAGAGATCTGGTTTGAATGGCCGAATGGCCACCTCCTGTCCCATTTCTTCTTAGCCAGCAATAAAATTGTAACCTCAATTCACCACGCACTTTAACATGAGACAACTTTAATCAAATAGAAGGCATTGTTGCTCTGTTCAGACTACTCAACTCAGTGTGCGGCGGTTTATGAAGGCGTGAGTTAATGGCTTTGGGATAGCAGGGAGTGTCACGTGGTTTGATTCAATACTGTGGCGGGAGAGTCACCTTTTTACAGCTCCAGAGACCAGGGTTCAAATCGGACTTCCGGCACTGTGTGTGTGAGTGTGGGTGTGTGTTTGTGTGTGTGGATGTGTGAGAGAGAGTGTGTGTGTGCGTGTGTGTTTTGCTGGTTTTCGTCGCGTTTCTGTACACCTACTGCGCCCAGGTGCAGCGCCGCCAGGTCGTGCACTGGTAAATCCCCACCCTTTACACGTACACCCTCACTTGCACCAATATCACAGCAGGCCACTCACCCCCTCCGGGTGATAGTATCCCAGAGCATGTGTGCGTGTGTGAGAGTGTGTGTGAGTGTGTGCGTGCGCGTGTGTGTGTGGATTTGTGTGTGTGTGTGGATTTTTGTATGTTTGTGCGTGTGCGGTTGTGTATGGGGATTTGTGTGTGTGTGTATGGATTTGTTTGTATGTTTGTGTGTGTGTGCGCGCGTGTATTTGTGTGTGAGTTTCCATCGGCTGCTTCGATTCCTTCTCCATCCCCAAATAAGACATGCTGGTGTCGGTGAGGTTATTAGCTGCTGCAAAATATCGAACAAAGAGATGGGGCTGGGGTTCACTCACCTGTTCAAGTGTTAGGTGAATACTTGTGAGGCAATGCAGGGAAGGTATCTGTGCGGTGGCTGATTGGGTGGACAAATGCCGGAGATGGGAAAAGATACAAACGGCTGTCAGATAACGAGGGGGTGAAATGTAAAGCCAGAGGGAGTGACAGAGGTGAGATGGGGCGGGGGGGTAGTGGGTAGTGAGTGATATTGGGAAAAAGAGGGGAATAAATTAGTTGATTAGTACCGATGCCAGGGGTTACGGGGAGAAGGCAGGAGAATGGGGTGGAGAGGGAGATAGATCAGCCATGATTGAATAGCGGAGTAAATTTGATGGACCGAATGGCCTAATTCTGCTGCAATAACTTATGAATGTATGAACTCACGTAATGAGGGGAGCTGTTTGGAAATAGAATGCAGATTGCTCTGGGATAGTATCACCCGGAGGGGGTGAGTGGCCTGCTGTGATATTGGAGTAAATGAGGGTGTACGTGTAAAGGGTGGGGATTTACCAGTGCACGACCTGGCGGCGCCGCACCTGGACCTTCTCGGCGTCCTGCGTGTCCACCACGTAGTAAGCGAGGGTCCTGTTTCCCGACCTGCAGAGGTAGGTGTACAGAAAGGTGAGGAAAACCAGCAGCACAGATACCAAGGCGATGGCAGTCAAGGCGTACCAGACGAAGCGCATGGCGCTGGTCTTGGCCGCCGCCCTCCTCTCGTTAGGCTCCAGCACCTTCAGGTGGAAAGATCCAGCCAGTTCATCAGAGACGTAGCACCTGTAGACCCCCTCGTCGGCTTTCTGGACGCCCTTTATGTTGTAGACGATTCGGCCCATCACATCGTCCAAGGCGTGAGTGCTACCCAAGCCGTCGGGAGAGATCCGCCCGCGAAACGTCGGTGGAATTTCTCCGCACGACACCGGTGTGCAGACCGAGGCGTCGGGGCACTTGAAGCTCACGTTGCCGTTGACCAAGTAGGTGTCGATCAGGAGGACGACGGACAGTTGCAAAGGCACGATGGTCGCTCGGGACTGGCCGGGCGTAACAGAAACCCACTCGCCTCCTCTCCGCCGGGACCCCGCACCGGTCGCAGTCTTCCCAGGCGTTCCACACGGTGAACAGCTCCAAGTGCCGGCCTCCTACTTCCAAGAAACGATTGGGGAGCGAGGAGACGCTGATGGATTTGCCCGAGATGTGGACCTTCTCGCCGTCCTGCGTGTCCACCTCTAGTAAGCGAGGGTCCTGTTTCCCGACCTGCCGAGGTAGTCGCCCGAGTCCCTGACCATGGCGGACCTGATGACCAGATGCGGCCAGGATAACATGCAACGGGCCCGGAGATCCAAGAGCGCGTCCGCGTTCAAGGTGTCATCTCCAGTCCCAGCGAGGACCACCGTCTTGGTGTCGGGCTCCGTGGTGTTGTAGTAGACCCAGGCCACGCCGCCGGGGTGGCTCGGCCCGTTGGGACAGAGCAAAGTGGCTGGGTTCTGGGTGAGGAAGATGACTTGACACGGCCAGTTGGGGTAACAAGCCACCGAGGTCCCACCCCACGCCTGCCGGGCGACGGTCAACAGCAACAGGGCGATTGGAAGAGTGGGGGTCCAAACCGACCAGTCGTCCATCCCGCGGCGCCTGATGGAGAGAGGCGTCCCCCGTCTCCACGCCTCATCTCCTGGAGGAGAGAATGGGATTATGGGGGTGGGGGGAGGAGAGAGTGGGGGAAAGGGGGTGGTGGGGAAAGAGGGGGGAGAGTGAGAGTGGGTGAGGAGAGAGTAGGGGGGGAGTGGGACTGGGGGGACGACAGCGGGGGTGGTTGGGGGAAGAGAGGGTGGGGGTGGTTGGGGGAAGAGAGAGTGGGGGTGGTTGGGGGAAGAGAGAGTGGGGGTGGGGGGAAGAGAGAGTGGGGGTGGGGGGAAGGGGAACAGCGGGGGTCAGGGAAGAGGGAGGAGGGGGGTGGGAGGAGCAGAGAGGGGGTTGTTGGGAGAGTGGGACTGGGGAGGGGGTGGTGGGGAGGGAAGAGTGGGGGTGGGAGGAGCAGAGAGTGAGGGTGGGGGGAAGGGGACAGTGGGGGTCAGGGAAGAGTGGGGGGGAAGGTGGGTAGGGGAAGGGGACAGTGAGAGTGAAAGGGGGAGGAGGGGGTGGGGAGGAGGGAGGGGTGAGGGAGGGGGTGAGGGAGAGGGGATGTGGGGGGTGGTGATGGGAAGAGAGAGTGGGGGTGGGAGGGAAGGGGGACTGTGAGGGTCAGGGAAAAGGGGAGAGTGGGGGGAGGGAGGGAAAGGTGGGTGATGGGGAAGGGGACAGTGAGAGTGAAAGGAGGGGGAGGGTGGGTGGAGGAGAGAGGGAGTGTGGGGGGAAGGGGGTGGTGGTGGGGGGAAGAGAGTGGGGGGTAGGGGGGGAAGGGGGACAGTGGGGGTGGGGGACAGTGGGGGGGAGGGGGACGGTGAGAATGCAGGTGGGTGGAGGGGAGGGGAGGGTAGGGATGGGAGGGGGTGAGAGAGTGGGGGAGGCGGGGGTGGGTGAGGAGGGGTGGAGGAGAGAGGGGCTCGGGAGGAGAGAGTGGGGCGTGAGAGTGGGGCTGGGGAGGAGAATGGGTGGGGTGGGGGAGGAGAGAGTGGTGGAATGGGTGGTGGAGGAGAGTGCGAGTGGGGGTGGGAGGGAGAGTGGGGCTGGGGAGGAGAGAATGGGGGGTGGGGGAGGAGAGAGTGGTGGAATGGGGGGTGGAGGAGAGTGCTACTGGGGAGGAGGGTGGGGTGGGGAGGAGGGTGGGGTGGGGAGGAGGGAAGAGTGTGGGTGGGGAGGAGGGGTGGGGAGAAGGAGACAGCAGGGGTGAGGGGGAGGAGGGGGTGTTGGTGGGGGATGAGAGAGTGGGGGTTGGGGAGAAAGGGGACAGTGGGGGTCGGGGAAGATGGGAGAGTGGGGGGTAGGGAGAGGAGGGCTAAGGAGGATTGAGTAGGGGGTTGAGGATGCTACACCAATACAGGAGAGGCTTTGGGTCCAAGGCTCCTCGGTCACACCCTCTCCCCTTCCCTGTACCGCCTTTAATTGCGCTCCCCCTCCCCTGGAGGAGCACGGCACCACAGTGAAGGAGAAAGAAGATGGCCGCTGGCAGGACGGTGTCAGAGGCTCCCTCTCCCCTTTCCCTTCCTCACCCACCCCTCCCCTCTCCACCTCCCCTCCTCCCCCCCTCCCCATTGAATTTTTTTTTTTTTAAAGAGACAATTTATTTTAAAGAAAAAACGCGATTTCCCCAGGTCGCAATGGAAACCCTACGAGGAACTTGTCAATGTGCTTACATATATTTTTACATTTATGTTAATGCATGTACAATATTTGTTCATTTCAATAAATAATAATCAAATGCAGACAGTTATTTAACAATATGTTAAAGATTAGTTACATTTATACAGTCTTACAGTTACAACCGGCCCTTTGAGGGCAACCATAATGCTGATGTGGCCCGAGGTGAAAATGAGTTTGACACCCCTGCTCTATGACATGGGATACTGTCACTGCTGCAAAATACGTTGAGACATCAACAGATTGAGGAGCATGTGTGGGGTCAACTAGTGGCCAAAGCTTCGGTTTCAGACCTTGCACGATGTAGATGATGAATATTGAAAGATATCCACGATATGGAGTTGCGATGAATGGGTGAAATGAAGGGTGGTATCTGAAAGATGGAACCAGATGATTGGTGGGTGGGGTGGGGAGGGAAGAGGCAATGGGCAGATAAAATTAGATGAGAGAGCGTAAGGCGTCTTGCGAATGAGTGGTGCTGGTGGGATTTATTCTACTCACTTTCCTTCAGAACTTCTTAACTCAGGCTCTCCTTCCTCCCACACAGACCCTCTTCTCCACAGTCCTTCACAATTCAGACCCTCCTTCCCTCATAATTTAGTACCTCTTCCAGCGGGCCTTCACAACTCAGACCCACCTCACAACTCAGACCCTCCTCACAACTCAGACCCTCCTCACAAAGACCATGCACACACCTCAGACCCTCCTCACAACCCAAACCCTCTTCAAAACTCAGTCCATCCTCACAGCTCAGTCCATCCTCACAGCTCAGTCCATCCTCACAGCTCAGTCCATCCTCCTCTCAGTCCATCCTCACAGCTCAGTCCATCCTCACAGCTCAGTCCATCCTCCTCCCAGTCCCTCCTTCTCTCAGTCCCTCGAACTCAGACCCTTCCCTCACTGCCCAACAGACCTTGTCTCTGCCCATCAAAGCCTCCTTGTTTCCCCTCTGACTCTCCCTTTCTCCAGTCCTCTCCATTAGACTCTCTCTACTCACTTCCCTTCAGAACATCTCACCCCAGACCCTCCTCCCCTCAAAACTTAGAACCTCTTCCTGCGGCCCCTCAAAACTCAGAGCCTCCTCACAACTCAGACCCTCCACACAACTCAGACCCTCCTCACAACTCAGACCCTCCTCACAACTCAGACCCTCCTCACAACTCAGACCCTCCTCACAACTCAGACCCTCCTCATAACTCGGATCTTCCTCCCCTCGGTTTCTCACGCCTCAGACCCACTTCTCCTCAGCCTCTCACAGGTCTGACCCTCCTCTATCCCTCACAACACAGTCCCTCCCTCTCTCCCCCTCAGGCTGAGACCCTCCCCTCTCCCCATCAAAGCCTCATTCCTGCCCCTCAGTCTACCCCTCCCCTCCTCCTTTCCTCTTCATTTACTCTCCTCACTTCCTCTCAGAACTCAACTCAGACCCTCTTCCTCTAAATCCCTCACAACTCAGACCCTCCTCCCCTCGGTCCCTCACAACTCAGGACGTCGACAACCGCCCGCGCACGCGCTCTCTCTCCCGCGCGCGGAGCCGGGAGCGTCGCCCTCGCGCGGTGACGGTTGAAAGCAGCGGGGCCGCGGTGCGCAGGCGCCGTGTTTCCAGCCGGCCGCGGGGCCGCTCTGCGCGTGCGCTACTTTTCCAACCGTCACCGCGCGAGGGCGACGCTCCCGGCTCCTCGCTCGGGAGAGAGAGCGCGTGCGCGGGCGGTTGGGGCGTCCGATCGCCGGGCGGAGGGTGGAGGAGAGAGGAGGGAGGGAGGGACTGAGCTGTGAGGGACCGAGGGGAGGAGGGGCTGAGTTGTGAGGAGGATATCGGTCAGGAGGTTCCGAAGGGAAGTGAGGAGAGTCTGAATGGAGGAGGGACTGAGGGTCAGGATGGGACCTGAGAGGGGAAGGAGGCTTTGAGGGGGATGGAAAAGAGGGCTGTCGCGCAGTATCTGAGCGAAGAGGGCTTAAGGAGAAGGGATGTGGAGGATCTGAGTGCAAGAAGTGTCCATGGGGCGATAGGAGAGACATGGAAGAAGCTGAGGGAAAGAGAGGAACATCTGAGGGGGTGGGAATCTAACACTTTCCATCATCATTAAAAGCACAATCATAAAATAGGAGGGAAGGAGCATAATTATGCTCCGATATTGACTGGGCTGAGATACGAGCGTGTAAACATGGGCAGGAAACTGATCAGAAACTGAGTCTACATCAGAGCAATGGTGGACCGTCAAGGAGGAAGTTCATTGGGTTTAGATTGAACATGTTCCAAAACCAAGCAGGAGGCATTCAATGGGAAGCACGGTGTATAGTGGGTGAGAGAACACAGTGAGGGAAGTTTCTGTTAGACACTGAGATTCCAAAACTGCACAAAGCTTGATTGAATGTAGAACATTTTAGAGTGAAATTTGAGAGAAGTTAGGAAAGCACGGTGTTAAAATATATTGGCCGTAACATTAATAGAAAAGTAAAGATGTTTCACAAGTACATTAAGAAGATAACAACTGACGAAAAGAATTAGGTCCGATTGAACCGGAAATTGTCCATTCTGCAGTGGCAGAGGTTTTGGGTAAAGTTGAAAATTAATACTTTGTCACAACCTTTAAAAAATAAGGGTGAAAGGTTGATGCGAATGAGTGAGAAATATTGGAAAGGATGAACATAGTAAGACGGGGGTTATAAAAGGATTTAGAATCTCTGGACTCAGTTGAACTCCACAACCAGATGAAATTCATCCCAACCTGTTAGAAGAATCAAGGGAAAGCATTATGAGGAGTTTGCAATCCCCCCTGGCTGCAGGCTGTTCCCAAACGTAAATAGGAAGCACTTAATGGAAGACATGGTGTATGGACGAAGAGAGAACGCAGCGGAAAATGTCTATATCAGGCATTGGCAATTCTACACTGCTGAAAGTCTGAAGGAACGTGGAGAGTACCAGGATGAAATTGGAGGGAAGTGTGGAAAGCACAAAGAACCATGAAATTATAGAGGCAGTAACATTGAAAAAGGAGCTAAGATGTTTTACAAGTATTTTATGTGAAAGGCTTGAATAGTGAAAGGCTTGGATGAAGTGGATGTGGTGAGGATGTTTCCATTAGTGGGAGAGTCTAAAACTAGAGGTTATAGCCTTAGAATTAAAGGACGTTCTTTAAGAACGGAGATCAGGAGAAATCTCTTTGGTCAGAGGGTGGTAAATCTGTGGAATTTTCTGCCATGGAGGTTGTAGAGGCCAGGTCAGTGGAAATTGTTAAGACAGAGATGGATGGATTCTTGATTAGTACAGATGTCAGAGGTTCTGGGTAGTAGGCGGGAGAATAGGGTTTGGATGGAGAGACAGATCAGCCATGATTGAATGGCGGAGTAGACCCGACGGGCTGAATGGCCTAATTCTACACCTATTCCTTATGACCTTATGAGGAAGAGGGCAAGTAAGTAAAAAGTAAGATCCATCAGGGTGTTGCCAGAAATGAAAAACATTAGCTGTAAGGAAAAACGTGAATAACTGTAAATATTCTCTTTGGAACTGGGCAGATTGAAGATTGAATAAATTGAGATGAGGTAAATTATGGGGAGGTTAATTGTGAAAGATCTATTTCCCCTCAGCGGAGGTATTAGAAACAAGAAGTAGATTTAAAATAATTGTTGGAAAAGATTGGGGAGGGATGCGGTTTTTCATCTAGAGGGTGGGAGGGAACCTACAATTTCCCAGTTGAAGGGGTTGATTCACAACTTCCTGAACAACCATCGGGCTCTTGAACACTGCACAACACCAACCACTACCTCAGACTGAGGACTTACTACTGTGGACTTTTTGGTTGTACTATGGACTTTGGTTTTGCACAGGCTTTGGTGACATGATGTTACTGATTATTCATTTATGTATTCTTGATTATTGAATGCTTATTCGTCATATTATTGTCTTAATCGGCCTGTAAAGCTGCAGCATGTAAGAATTCTAATTGTTCTATTGCCGATATATATGACAATGAAACACACATGAGTCATGAATTATCAATTTGATTTATGAACGACTTATCAATGGCCCCAAGTTGTGGTCTCTCCTGCAAATAAAATTGTCTTCCCTACAGCTACCTGTTTGATCATTTTGAAGATTTCCTGAGGTTGAGGAATGATAGGATGAAGAGAAAAGAATCCCAGCCTGTTCAAACATTCTTGATAGGCATACTTTTCCAGTAGGTGTGTGTTTCAGTAGACAGTTTTATCTTTTAACACTGTCGGATCTTTGATTTTTCCTTTGACCTATCCCTCCCCACCTCTCTGCAACTTGAAGCTAACTTGATTTTTTTTCCTTTTAAAGTTCTGTTTTTGACTTGAAAACGGAACAGTTTCTCTTTGTATAAATGTTGCCGGGCCTGCTGAGCCTTTTCAGCATATTACCTTTTCCTCCTGATCAACTCACAAAACAAACGCACCCAGGTAAACCGTGCAATCTCTCCGCAGCCAGTACTGTGGTTTGAACCTGAGTCTCCGGAGCACATAAACTGCGGTGAAGGTGTGAGGGGCTGGAGAGTGAGGGAAGGGAGTCTGAAACACAGATGCAAATTTTTAAATGGCCGCTTCTACTGGCACAAGTGATTGTGAGTGTCAGATATCCTATCCACAGCAGGTGTCGGTTAGATGAATACTGTGGTCTTCCACAGCCAAATTCTCTCAGAAACATGAGTACTCACAACATGATCAATACTGGCAAAATATTTCCTTTCAGCCTTGCCTTTACTTAACCATATGCAGGCAATATTATAACACGTCCTTCTGATCAGTAAAACAACATTCGAGTCAATTTATTCACAAAATGCTGGAGTAACTCAGCAGGTCTGGCAGCATCTCGGGAGAGAAGGAATGGGTGACGTTTCGGGTCGAGACCCTTCTTCAGACTGATGTCAGGGGGGCGGGACAAAGGAAGGATATAGGTGGAGACAGGAAGATAGGGAAGGAGGAGGGGAAGGGAGGGACAGAGCAACTCTCTAAAGTTGGAGAAATCGATGTTCATACCACTGGGCTGCAAACTGCCCAGGCAAAATATGAGGTGCTGTTCCTCCAATTTCCGGTGGGCCTCACTATGGCACTGGAGGAGGCCCATGACAGAAAGGTCAGACTGGGAATGGGAGGGGGAGTTGAAGTGCTCGGCCACCGGGAGATCAGTTTGGTTAATGCGGACAATAGACAATAGGTGCAGGAGTAGGCCATTCAGCCCTTCGAGCCAGCACCGCCATTCAATGCGATCATGGCTGATCACTCTCAATCAGTACCCCGTTCCTGCCTTCTCCCCATACCCCCTAACTCCGCTATCCTTAAGAGCTCTATCCAGCTCTCTCTTGAAAGCATCCAACGAACTGGCCTCCACTGCCTTCTGAGGCAGAGAATTCCACACCTTCACCACCCTCTGACTGAAAAAGTTCTTCCTCATCTCCGTTCTAAATGGCCTACCCCTTATTCTTAAACTGTGGCCCCTTGTTCTGGACTCCCCCAACATTGGGAACATGTTATCTGCCTCTAATGTGTCCAATCCCCTAATTATCTTATATGTTTCAATAAGATCCCCCCTCATCCGAGCGCAGGTGTTCAGCGAAGCGATCGCCGAGCCTGCGCTTGGTTTCGCCGATGTAAATAAGTTGACATCTAGAGCAGCGGATGCAATAGATGAGGTTGGAGGAGGTGCAGATGAACCTTTGTCTCACCTGGAAAGTTCTTGGGTTCTTGGATGGAGTTGAGGGGGGAGGTAAAGGGACAGGTGTTGCATCTCGTGCGGTTGCAGGGGAAAGTGTGGTTTGGGTAGGAAGGGACGAGTGGACCAGGGAGTTACGGAGGGAACGGTCTCTGCGGAACGCAGAGAGGGGAGGGGATGGGAAGATATGGCCAGTGGTGGGGTCCCGTTGTAGGTGACGGAAATGTTGGTGGATGATATGTTGGATCCGCTGGCTGATGGGGTGGAAGGTGAGAACGAGGGGGATTCTGTCCTTGTTGTGAGTGGGGGGAGGGGGAGCAAGAGCGGAGCTGCGGGATGTCGAAGAGACCCTAGTGAGAGCCTCATCTATAATGGAGGAGGGGAAACCCTGTTTTCTGAAAAACGAGGACATCTCGGAAGCCCTAGTGTGAAACACCTCATCCCGGGCGCAGATGCGGCGTAGACGGAGGAATTGGGAGTAGGGGATATACTTTTTGCAGGGGACCGGGTGGGAAGAAGTGTAGTCCAGATAGCTGTGCGAGTCAACATGTCTAATGTTGGTATTGGATGGGAAGAGGTGAGATACATGGGAAGAGGTGGGCTGGAGAGACCCAGGGCAGCAATCGATACCCACCCTGTCTTCACTTCTCACAGAGGCATCAGCTCCCAAAATATCTTGCATTAGGAATTACACTGAAGATAAATATCTGTGGCCATTTTCCTGTTACCAGTTTCCAGAGTCTCTTTTGACTTATTGGTATTAATGTTGGTTTTTAATTGTCACATTTACTCAAATACAGTGAAAAACATTGGTTACATATTATCAAGTCAAATCATGCTCCATGTGAGTACACTCAAGCCATGCACAAATAATACAGTTGGTGCAAAGAGGAAAACACCACAGTGCAGTACATAATGGTATCGCGTTACAGTTACCGAGAAAAAGTCCAAGATCCACGATGAGTTATGTTGGAAGATCAGACCTACACCCTAGTTTATGGGAGGACCATTCAGAAGACTGTTGGGAGAGGTGAGAGATGGGAATGGCAGTCGTTTGACTGGTCCTTGATTACGTTGGCTGCCTTCCCGAGGCAGCATCAAGTATCCCCATGGAGTTGATGTGGGGTTGGCCGTTCTGTGTGAGGGAATGGACTACGTTTACAACCCTCCACACTTTTTTGTGATCTTGCACAGAGCTGTTGTGAAACCACAATCTGATGCTACCTGACAGGATGCTCTCCATTTCATAAACAAATAATGATCTGATTCTGCCAGAGGCTTTCTGCATCTGACCTGCCATCATCTGCCAGATATCACCCCCAACGATTGAGCAGACTGATACAACTCCCTAATGTCTGCCTCAAGAAGGCGGCATCTATCATCAAGGATTCCCCACCATCCGGGCCGTGCCATCTTCTCAGTGCCATCATCAGGCAGGAGGTTTAGGTTTATTATTATTGTTACATGTGCACTGAACAAAAATGTTGTTTGCGTGCTATTGGATCAAATCAGATAAATACAATCAAGCCAAACACAGGTACAACAGATACAGGTGCTCCCCACCTTATGATGCTTCGACTTACTTTATTTCGACTTTGTGATGGGGCAAACGGCAGCAACCCGTAGTGAGCCGCGGCTCGCTTCCGGCCACGTGATCAGGTCGTATTCAATGCATTTCGACTTATGATATTTTCGGTTTCCGATGGGTTTCTCGGAACGGAACCCCATCGTAAGTTGAGGAGCACGCGTAGAGCGAAGAGAAAGATACCAGGATGTAGAATATAATTTAACAGCATTAAAGCATAAAAAACTGCCACTTCCAATGTGTGGTTGTCCCTCCCCACTGCCCATCCTGCAATACAACACGTCTTTCGCACCGCCCCTCCCACAGCGTCTCATTCACTTCACACTGCCCTTCCAATGGTGTAGCACTTCCTCCTCATTACCCCTCCCATGGTACGGCACTCCCCCTCACTGTCAGGCGGCGAGGTTCTCCCTCGCTCCCCCTTCCACAGCACAACAATATCCTTATCCAAGTCTGTTTGTCAAGGCAATGCTCCCTCCTCATCACCTCTCCGGCAGTGCAGCATTCCTCCCTTGCTGTTCCTCCCACAGTGCGGCACTGTGCTCCCTCCTCACCGTCCCTCCCACAGTGCGGCACTGTGCTCCCTACTCACCGCCCCTCCCACAGTGCGGCACTGTGCCCCCTCCTCACCGTCCCTCCCACAGTGCGGCACTGTGGTCCCTCCTCACCGTCCCTCCCACAGTGCGGCACTGTGCTCTCTCCTCACCGTCCCTCCCACAGTGCGGCACTGTGCTCCCTCCTCACCGTCCCTCCCACAGTGCGGCACTGTGCCCCCTCCTTTCATCCTCTCCCGTGACAGGTGATGTGGTCCCATTTTTGAGGTCACGGGGTGCCATTGTTGAGGTCACGGGGCCCCATTGGTGAGGTCACGGGGTCCCATTGGTGATGTCACGGGGCCCCTTTGATGAGGTCACGGGTAGCCCCGATCCCGCCCGCAGTTGGTGAGAGAGAGGATGTGTGGAGACTCGTCGCTGCTGTTATCGTTGGCCTGTTGGCTCTCCTCTGCGTCTTGCCTCGTTTCCTGAGGCAGGATGGGGGCGAGGACGTTTGCTGGAGCTCAGCCCCCTGTTCCCTGGCTTTTCTGTCTCACAACCCGCTTATCCTGCACTGCCCGGCTGTATCCGAAGCAGAGGAAGGCACACTGGCCCTCTGCAGCTGAGGTCCCTGGCAGGACAGCGAACAGTGCGGTGCGGTCTTCTTCTTATGCGCCCACGGTCCTCGCTGACCATGGGTGATACATCCTAGTTGGCTGCTTGCTCTACACTTTGGCTAGAGCAGCGTCGCTTGTGGCTAAAGAGACCAATGCAAGAGTGACAGTCTCTGTCGCAAAGGTCACATTTGTGTGTGGACTCAGGTCTGTTGAAGTTGCTGCACTAATTTCTGCGTGCCCGCTTTTCTGCCGCTGCATTCATCAGTTGCTCTTCCCCCGTTTTGAGATGTTGGTTCAGGGTACCTCTCCACCTTGTATGGTCAGCGGCAAGGCTCTCCGAGGACTCCACATCGACATCGAGCACCTTCAAATCTCTCTTGCGGACATCCCAATAACATAGCTGGGGAGAGACCGCAAAACGCCTGGCTTTTTGCGTAGAGAGGATGAAGAGGAGCAGGAGGAGGAGGAAGGACGAGAAGTCTTGCCCTGCAATCTGATGGAACCGCACATGTATTCATTGCCCCAGCGTGGCGCTGAGCTTCACTCCGAGATATACTGGCGGACGTGCGGAAGGGTGGAAGGGCGGTGGGGAGGACAGGCGCCGACGCCGGGGATTGATGGTGATGGGGTCGAGAGATGACTTTGGACTGGCTGGTGCCTTGCTCGCTGCACAACCCACCGCCCAATCTCCGGTGCATCACCCAGCAAGGTTGACTGGCACTTTCGCTGGTGTTTAGGCTGGCACTTTCACCCTGGTGTTCATCGTCATCGCCTGACCGTGAGAATGTGTGACAGTTGGTGTTGGGTCCTGTAATCTACCCATCCCTCTTTTCCCTGCTTCTCCCCCCCCCCCCCCCCCCCCCCCCATCGTAGGAAGACCGTGCAAGGCATGGGGGTTTGTTGGGTGATCGGGGAATTGCAGAGACCAGTGTCTGTGTTGGGGGAGGGGGGCTGCATCATTTCAGTTGAGCTACCTAGACGACTACAATGGAAGAGGGTCTCTCTGGGCAGTATTTGATACAAGCAGGACCGCCAGTGCAGCTGCTTTGTGTTGGCTCAATCAGATGACACTGGGAGAGACAGTCCTGCATTGCGATGTGGCAAATTGCATCAACATAGGTGGGCTGCTTTGGGAAATAAATGCCCTGCATTGGAGATGACCAACTACATTGGTGCTGCATCAGACGGACCAAGTTGGCACTTACCACCGAGCTGCATTGGTGTGCACTTTCTGCACTAAAGACATTGAGGCAGTACGATTGAACTTGCTGCAACCGCGCTGGATTGGAACGCTGACATTATGTTAACGGACTGCTACTGAGCTGCATTGATGTGATTGCTCTGCTATGGAAGCTGGGCTGCATTGCGTGCACTGACACTGAAGAGATGGACCACTGGAGATATACCACTCGGCCATACCGTTGGCAATCGCCCAGGGGTTGGTATACATTCGGACTGGAGTATTGTCGTTGGACAAGGGAATGGTGGCCGCCACAAGCTCGGCCATTTGACTCGAGCCGCCAGAGCCATCACATAGAAAACACAGACATAACCAGAATTGTTTGGCAACATGTTCGAAAACATCTTACACTTGTTTTCGAACAGTTTGACATGCTGTGCTGCTAATTTAGCTGACAACTCCATTTTAGCTGACATGGTCTGTTACAATGCACATACCATTTATCATCTTGAGCACCTTTACTTGTGTTACCATTTCTGTAGATTTGGATCTAAAGGTCGCTCTGTACATTTCATTTGAAATGACCGTGTTTCATCCCGAGGAATAGTGTAGAAAAAAAGGCTTTGGGGGGCCCAATGCAGAGTTTGCCAAAGTGGTGCATTGTGTTGAATTTAGGTCACCCTTTGAAGGCAGCCATCAAGCTGTAAAAAGTGCAGAGAAGATTTACGAGGATGTTCTAGTTTTTTTGTTTTTTTTCTTTTAGCAATGTAGCATGGAAACAGACCCTTCGGCCCAACTAGTCCATTCAATCATTGATCATCGATTCTCCCTCGTTCAATGTTTTGCCACTTTCACACCCATTCACGACACTTCAAAAGCAATTCTAGAGATCCCAAATCACCTGCACACTCGTACATTTTGGGCAATGTGGCAGAAAACAGGAGTTCGAACAGACTGTTGCAGTGGTGTGAAGAGTCTTTGTGGATGCTGGTGACTGTTCTGAGGCATCGTGTGTTGTAGATGCCCTCCAAGGCTGGTAGCTGTGTTCCGATGGTCCTCTGAGTTATATGGACTACCCGCTGAAGAGCTTTCGTCCCTGCCTCCGTGCAGCTGAGATACCACAAAGGGATGCCATGCGTTAGGATGCTCTCTATGGTGCAGCGGTAGAATGTCGTCAGCAGCTGTTGGGGTAGACCAAACTTTTTCAGTGTTCTTAGGTAGAACAGTCCTTGCTGTGCCTTCTTGACCAGTGCAGCAGTGTTATTGGACCATGTGAGGTCCTCCGAAATGTGAGTGCCCAGAAACTTGAAGCTGGACACTCTCTCCACACTGTCCTCACTTGGACTGAGCTTTAAAGTGGAGGGGCAAAGTTTGTGGGAGATGTGCGGGGCAGGATTTTTTCACAGCATGTGTTCGGTGCCTGGAATGCAGTGCCAGTGATGGCGGTGGATGCAGATATGTTAATGGTGGTTGAGAATTTTGAATGGGCATATCGATATGCAGGGAAAGGAAGGATATTCAGTCAACCTAGGCCTGCAGTTCATCTACCAGCACCTAGACCGCCAGGGGACCTAAGCAAGGATTTGTTTGCGGATTTTAGCTCTGCAGTCAACACCATTGTGGCAGAGCTACTACACTCCAGCTCTCCCAGCTCTCCTTTCTGTCAATGGATCACCAACTCCCTGACAGACAGGAAGCAGCATGTGAGGCTGGGAATGCAAATCTCAGACGCGCTGATCCTCAGCATAAGAACATCTCAAGGCGGCATACTTGCCTTTACTCACTCTATGCTAACGACTGCACCTCCATAAACTCCTCTGTGAAGCTTTTCAAGTGTGTTGAGAACACAACCCCTGATTCAACTGATCTAGGATGGGGAGGAATATGCCTACAGACAGGACGTTACTTTGAACCATCATACTCAGGGGCCTTAAATGGGAGGCCTCCATTGACTCCACAGTCAAAAAGGCTCAACAGAGGATGTACTTCATGCGGCTGCTGAGCAAACATAATCTGCCACAGGCACTGATGGTCGAGTTTTATATTGCAATCATGGAGTCTGTCCTCACCTTCTCCATCATGGTCTGAATTCGCTCAGCCACCAAGCATGACATCCGGAGGTAGCAGCGCATCGTTCGATCAGCTGAGGAGGTTGATGGCTGCAACCTTTCCCCCACTGACGAACTGTACACTGCAAGGGCATTGACGAACTGTACACTGCAAGACATAAAAACAGCTTTTTTTCCACGAGCAGCAGCTCTACTCAACAGCCAAAAGTCTGTAGCCTCCTTTTGCTCTGGTATTTTATTTTATTCTTCACATGTTTAAATTATAATGTTTTATTTTTAATTGTCTGCTCTATGACGTGTTGTTATACTTTCGAGCAAAGCGCCAAGGCAAATCCCTTGTATGTATACATACTTGGCTAATAAAATGTATTCAATTCAATTCAACTCAATTCACTTTTATGCATGCTCATCCTTCCTCTAGTCCATTGACAAGAATTTCACAAAGTACTCCAGGTGCGGTCTAACCTGTTTTTGCAAAGTTACAAAATAATGTCGCCAGGCGCCGATCTGCGATATTAACCGTGTTGTAAGGGTGTTCACAGGGAAAGTACCTGTGTCCCCTCTTTCGGCCAGCAGGAGACTTTAACTGCAAGATCTTTCTTCAACAGATATTCCGTGGTGCTCCGGGAACGCAGGTGCTGGAATCTGGAGCAAGACATAAACTAGCCCTGAGGAACACAGCGGGTCAAGCAGCATATGGGTCATAGAATATAATAGAATTTCGTTGTCTCTGTAGTGGCACATACTACGAAATTCAGGCGCACTGCCTAAGCGGAGCTCAAATGTACAAGATAAAAAATAACAATAAAATAACAGTTAAAGATTGAGAAAATCCAAGGGATAGACGAATTGGAGGTAAATGTAGACCTGGTGGTTAGATGATTTTCAGATGTCTGCAAATTTGGGGAACTCGAACAATAAGGGAGCCTATAAAATATTTACACGGTTTTTACATCATTGATAGATAGGAACGAAGATGAAGTAAGTGGAGGGCTGTCCGTGAAAGTACAAGATGGGAGGTGAAATATAAGGGGGAAATATAACATCAATGAAAGGCCCTTAAAATCTTGATATGCAGAACAATATTGGGGTCTAGTCCATCATCCAGGTAAGTGGCAATACAAGTAGGTAGAGATGTAAATAGGCGTATGGTATATTGTATTTGGTGGCCCCGATGCGGATTCTCTCCATTCGGCGAGATTATGTGTAGACTTGCCGACGGTTTCAACCAATACTTGCACTCTGTCAGCAAAGTCATGCTCGAGCTCCCGTTTATGAACTATTTTAACTCCGCTTCCCGTTCCCGTATCCAGGTTTCAGCCCTTGGCACCTTGCGTTGCAAGGGTGAAGCCAGACTAAAACTGAAATCAGCGCCTCGTATTTCAACCCAGGGGCATGGACACTGAATTCTCGAATTTCAAGTAATACACCGCAAACGCCGTCTCTATTTCCCCGGCCACGGACCCCTCCCCAGATGTACACATTCCCCCATCATCTCGCACTACACTCATCATACTCGGTTTACCTCCCGCTCTTAAATAACACCGTGCCACACACTTGCATTGATCTGTCTTACTTTCCCTCCCCTCTTCCCATCTACCAACATCCCTACCTCTGTCAATATTTCACTCTTCTTGTTATTTCCCTATGCAAATCGTCTTTGCCCCGTTTACAACAATAGTTTTTGTAACTTATTCTACCTATCTGCAAATCACTCATCCCCATCTCTATTTACATCACCCGCCAGGTTTTTCTTCGTCCAATCTCTCTATTTCAGCTTTCTAGACCCGACTCCAGTCAGTCAGCATCGGGGTCGCGACCCGAGGATAGTCTCATCTCTCTCTTCGCAGATGCTGCTTGATAATCAGAGTTCTTCCAGCATTTTATTTACCACAAGCGTGTGGCTTGCTTTCATCGGTCGGGATGATGAGTATGAGTCAGCAAGTAAGGTTACGTCTTTGATGACTCTGCATTTCGAGGATTCTGTCGCTCCATTATGGGAAGAATGTGGCAGCTTTGGAGAGGTCAAAGAAGGTATTTACCAGAATGTTGCCGGGATTAGCGATTATTATCTTTACGGAGAAATTGAACGAAGTTGCATTGATTTCTCTGGAACGTAGGTTGGCGGGGAGATCAGGTAGAAGTACTTCAAATTATGAGAAATAGATGAGACAGTCAGAGCCATCTTCCTCTTCAACTCCATATTCATATTTCCTCCCCAGGAAGTGGCCTCTGACTTTCTTACCTATCTATATTTCTCAAAATTCTATATTTATGCCAGAGCATAACTGAAGAGCATAGATTTAATGTGTGATTGACAATGTTTTAAGTAATGTGGGCGGGGCAGGTATATTTACACAGAGGAACATTTACATCTGCAACACGCTGCCAGTGCTGGCAGTGGAATCAGTTTCAATACTGGCATGTAAAAGGCTTTTAGATGAGATCAAGTGGAACAGTTTGGCCAAACCTCTCCTGCATTGGTGCAGCACCTTCTCCCCCCTCCCCCCCGTCCCCATACCCTCCCCCCCCCGTCCCCATACCCTCCCCCATACCCTCCCCTCTCCACTCCCTCCTCCTCCTCCTCCTCTTCCCCCTCCTCCCCGTCCCCCTCATCCCCGTCCCCCTCCCACCCCCCTCACTCCTCTCCCCGCCCTCCCCCACCGCTCCACCCACCCACCCCATCCGCGCCATCCTCCCACCCCCTCACCCCATCCCCCTACCTTCCACCTCCCTCCCCTTCCCCTCCCCTTCCCCTCCCCTTCCCCTCCCACACATTCCATCCCCCTCAACCCCCTTATCCTCCCCCCTCCACTCCCTCCCTGAGATAGATTTAAACTTTAAAATGTGAATAACTATTAAAATATAGCAGCGATTTCAATGAAACTTCTCCCATAAGCACCAAAGGGACGACCGTGAGTAAGGTGGGCCCAAAATTGTCGCGCTATCGTGTACTGTTTTGGCTGTAGTACAAGAACAAACAAACGAGAGTTTTAGTATATAGATATGTGTTCACGTGCACCTCCTCCAAACTCATCTATTGTATCCGCTGCTCTAGATGTCAACTTATTTACATCGGCGAAACCAAACGCAGGCTCGGCGATCATTACGCTCAACACCTTCGTTCAGTCCGCCTCAACCAACCTGATCTCCCGGTGGCTGAGCACTTCAACTTCCCCTCCCACTCCCAGTCTGACCTTTCTGTCATGGGCCTCCTCCAGTGCCATAGTGAGGCCCACCGGAAATTGGAGGAACAGCACCTCATATTTTGCTTGGGCAGCTTGCAGCCCAGCGGTATAAACATTGACTTCTCCAACTTTAGATAGTCCCTCTCTTCCCGTCCCCCTTCCCAGTTCTCCCCCTATTTTCCTGTCTCCACCTATATCCCGCCCACCTGACATCAGTCTGAAGAAGGGTCTCGACCCGAAACGTCACCCATTCCTTCTCTCCCGAGATGCTGCCTGACCTGCTGAGTTACTCCAGCATTTTGTGAATAAATCGATTTGTACCAGCATCTGCAGTTATTTTCTTATATATCTGCAGTTATTTTCTTACACTAGATATGTATTGCTCTATTTTCTGTTTTCAATGTGTTATAACCTACAATGACAATTAGTCTGTTCGTCGCACCCAGCCGGCGACATTCATATTGGCCCATTCGTCTCCACCTCTCTGCTGCTGAAATCTGTCTCCGTTTCTTGTTTCCTCGTTCTATGAAGGGTCACTGACCTGAGTCTGTAATCGTTTCTCGTTTGTCCACGGATTATCTGGCCTGCTGGGTGATTCCAGCCTGGTCTGTGTCTCTTAAGTTCCTTAGCTTTACAGTATTTAAGATGTTCAAGCTGAAGAATCCGACTGATGGGACTGTTCTGACAGCGGGAAATAAATCGAGGAGTGACTGTCCACTTCTTTTCCAAAGGTAATGTAAAATTAATTTAACGTGTATTTAATTCAAACAAACATATATGTTTCCCGTCACCATTTTATCTATTGGTACACTTCTTAATCATAAGACATTGGCACTGAGGTTATTTCAAGTTTGCACGCGGATTTCTCGGAACAAGCCTTGGTCGATCGCAATAACACTTTGCACAATATCGCCCATCGATAAACAGTGAGCTTGTAATTCGGTTTGAATAGTATTTTGTGATTCAAAGGCACAGCAATTGCTCCCATGCCCAGCCCGTCATCCATAACAATTTACTTGGAAGAAACATGGCGGTTTCAGCCCTCAGTATACCAACGAGCCCGTTATCTGCAGAACCTTCTCTGGATCCGCAGATCAGGCTTTCTGTCTCATTAACAGGAGGCCCACAAACGAGGATGAAACCCTTCCTTGCTTTTGGTGTTACGTTTTTGGAGGCCTTGTAGGGCTCGGATATATATGACGGAAAATGAGGATTTTCACAACTGTGTATGAAGTGTCCACTACATGTCCAAGGATACAGAATGGCAACAACGTAGTTTGATACGGAGACTCATAAAAGGATGGAGCGTATAAAACTGCACATGGAATATAAGATCAGGAAGCCATAAATTCAAGTACATCTGCACGACATCTTGTCGGCGCCGGCTGTTTAAACGTATCTGATATGTCTTTCATCCCGCAAAAAAATGTTGAGCCTGTTGCGCTCTTCACGATTTACAGTGGCCAATTCCATTCCATCCTCCGCATATCTGCGACAGGGAAATAAAGCCCCAACCAGCCAGCGAAGCAAAATAAAAGGCTGGACGAAACCAGCGGCTTAGGCGCCACCTCTGGAGGGGACGGGCGGGACGACACCATGTCGGGGCACTTCTTCATACTGAGAGTGTAGGGCGCGAAACCTGGAACAGAGAAGAAGCGGTGGGCCAATGCCCGGCAACGATAGGCGGGTGTATATGTGGGACCGTTGAGTAGAGACGCCGACAAGGGTGAGAGATGTAAAGAAAACAAAGGCTGTCAAATAAGGAGGAACGTTGTGCAGTGGAATGTAAACCGCAGCGAGGGATATGGTGGAAGTGGACGTTAGGGGAGGGAGTAGTGGGGATATGAAAGGGAAGTGGGGAACCCGGGGAATGGATATATGCGTACGGAGGAGCGGTAACTAGCAGGGTGACAAGGCAGTGGGAGAAATATTTGCACAACAGTATGGGGAGGGGTAAGATAGGGTGAAGGGGATATTACTTCAACGGCATCTGGTATTCCTTGGCGCACAGAGGGCACGTCCTCAGCGAATTGGTGAAAGCGAAGATACCAATGTCGAAGAATGAATGGCGAAGACACCGTGGGCAGAATGTTCTGCCCCTCGACTGTGTGTCTCTGTGGCCCTGAGTCACACTCGTTCAGGAGAATATCTGGACAAGAACGTCAACCTACAATGTTTGTTGATCAGAGATATTAATCACGACAGCTCTGTGGCGTTTAGATTCGTTGGCTCTGCGGCTTTCAGGTTATGCAACAAAATCGGAGTGAGGTGCAGATTTTAATAGCGCGGAAGGGGCCAGAGGCGGTGTTCCGGCCGTTGCTTGCTGGGAAAGAGTTGCATAAAAAATGACAACAGGGCAACTGAAACCATGCGAGACGTTTCATCCGGTTTGGCGCGTTCCAATCATGTTCAGCTATATCCTGTGAAGCGTGCGAATGAAATCCCCATTAACCATTTATCAGCCCACCTGCCCAACATGTCAAGATCCTGTTGCAATTTTGACAACCATCTTCGCCATTTATAATACCACCCACTTTAGTGTCATCTCCAAACGTATTAATTATGCCTTGTCTGTTCTCATCCAATTCATTGATACAGATAACAAACAGCAATGGGCCCAGCACCGAACCCTGGAGCACCCACTACTCACCGGCCTCCTGTCCGAAAAACAAAGTTCTACCGTCACCTTCTGCTTACTTCCATGAATCCAATTTTCTATCCATTCGGCTAGATGTCTTTTGTTTCTAAGCCATTCAGCCTTTCGGAGCAGACTGCCACACGTACCTTCTCAAACCCCTTGCTCAAATCCATATATACGCCGTCCTCAGCTCTGCCCTCAACAACGTTTTGCTTTCATCTTCAAAAGCGAACGGGAAAATACAGGTAACTTGATCAATCACCTTGTTTGACTCTCGTTTATATGGAACACTTCAGGATACGTGCCAATCACACAAAGTCCAATTATTCACCTGCAAAGAATAAACTCACTTAAACCGCCAAGTAACTGGAAAATTAATTTCACTTTGGTGGAACTTGTACAGTTGCTGGCGGAGCCACAGTTTCAATCCGGACACGTAGTGATGATAGTGTGGAGTTTGAACCCTCTCCCTGAGACCTCATGGATTCCACCTGTGTCTCCAGTGTTCCTCCGACATTTGAAAGACGTGGGTGTTGTTCGGTAGATTTAAGATTTGTCGATGTGTGGTAGCACCTGGAGGAGCTAATGGGGATGCGGGGCTCGTTGAAACGAATGTTGACCTTGTGGGTCCTTGATCAATGACAGGATATATAGGGGTCCGAACACATTATGTGACCCTATGATTTACATTTGAGTGAAGCGCGCAGTTGAAAATAAGCCACGGAATAAATGGTTTAAAAATTATTGCTCAGACTTTGCGTGTCATTGGCAGTATTATCCTAGAATCCAAGTCAGTTGGTGGAGAATAAAAGTTAATTAGTGTCAAACGGATTAATTTTTTTTTAAGTTTTAATTTGTTTTATTTTTTATTTTATTATATTTTATTTTTAAATTTTCTTTTATTTTATTTTTGAAAAGCATATGTACAGATAGAAATAAAAGACAAATTTGTTACAAAGTTCTTACATAGCTTCAATTTTTAAATTTTTAAAGAGAGAGAATAAAAAATAAATATTTTTTAAAAAACTATAAATTATTGGGAAGAGAAAATAATTTTTAAAAATAAATAAATAAATAAAATTTAAAAAATAAAAAAGGTATAACTGTAAAAATTAAAGGGGGTAGATCCGGGAGACAATAACCACAGTTGTACATCCAACCCTAAACTCAATTTAATTTTTTTATATTAGTCCTGTGTCAAACCCATTTACTTTTCTAAAAATTCAATAAATGGAGACCATATTTTAAAAAATAAATCAGGTTTGTCAATTAAGGCAAATCTTATTTTTTCCAAATGCAGGGTCTCTGTCATTTCCGTAGTCCACATTTTAATTGTGGGGGTGATTGGTTTTTTCCGAAATTTAAGTATTAATTTTTTCGCAGTTATTAAACTGTAATCAAGAAAATGTACCTGACTTGTTGTAAAGTTTGTAGTATGTTCTGATAATCCTAATATAATTAATTTTGGATCCATATCCAATTGGTTATCGATAACTTTAGAAACTATTTAAAAAATCTCCAACCAGAAATTTTGCATTTTTATGCAAGTTACGAAAGTATGAGTTAAATTAGCCTCTTGAAATTGACATTTATCACAAATAGGAGAGATACTAGGAAAAATCCTATTTAATTTCGTCTTCGAATAATGTAATCTCTGTATTATTTTAAATTGTATTAAGGAAATGTCTAGTATTTAATGAACATTGGTGTATATGTTGTAAACTTTCATCCCATATATCTTGCATTATAAGTTGGTTCAGTTCGTCCTCCCATGCTCGTCTATATGATTCTGATGACGGAATGTCAGTATCTAAGAGAGTATAATAAATAAAGGATTGTAGGGACATACGGATTAGCGGGGGGGTCTCGAACCCTCGGTTGGGCTAACGAGGCACGAGATGCGGGAGCACGGGATATAGTTGTGTCTGGCGACCAGCTGGAAAGATGAGATTAGATTATAATACCTAGTTAAGTAGTGTGTGTCCAAAAGCTGCAGTCTGTTTGCAAATACCTTTGAATAAAGACTTTGAACAAAGACGCTCGTTGTGGACTCACTACAGGATATTAATTTATTTGAATTATAATGTCGATTCAGGCATACATCAAGAGTTTCTGGGCCTCTAAATTTATATTCTTGCATGTGTAATTTTACATAATCTCTATGTTGTAAATATCTAAAATAATTATTAACATGTAATCCGTACTTCTGCTGTAAATCCTGAAAAGAAAGAAAAGTTCCCTTATGATAAAGGTCTCCCACCCTTTTAATTCCATAACTTTTCCATTGAGCAAATCCTCTATCTAAAACAGACGGTTTAAAAGAAGGATTATTCGCAATAGGGAGGAAAGCAGATAATTTACTCAGTTTTAAAGTAAGTTTTAATTGTTTCCAGGTACAGATAACACTGTGTACAATCGGATTACCTCCATATGTTTTTTTATTTAAATTTATTGGAGCTAAGAGGATCGCACCAATATCAAATGGTAAACAATCCTCTTTCTCCATCTTTAACCAATCCGGTTGTTGATCAGTGTCATCCAACCAGCAGGTTATATTTTTAATATTAACTGCCCAGTAATAAAATAAGAAGTTAGGTAAGGCAATTCCTCCATTAGATTTAGACTTACATAGATGTCTTTTATTTATTCTATGAGTCTTGTAGTCCCAAATAAAATTAGTAATAATTGAATCGATTTTAAAAAAAAACTTTTTTGGAAGATAGATCGGAATTGCTTGAAATAAGTATAGTAGCTGTGGAAGAAAGACCATCTTTATAGCATTACTACGACCAACTAATGATATAGGAAGTGTTTTCCAAAATTGGATATTTCTGTGTAATTTAGTAAGTAAAGGAGGAAAATTTAATTTAAATAAAGAAGTATATTTCCTAGTCACGTAAATTCCAAGATATTTAAACTTTTCATAGGCAATTTTAAAAGGAAATTGTTGAAGTATGGCCGGATTGTGCTCCATTATTGGCATAATTTCACTTTTGTACCAGTTAATTCTATAACCTGAAAATGAACCAAATTGAGTTATGAGATTTAATAAATTCGGAATGCTAATTTCTGGCTTTGTAATGTATATTAATACATCATCCGCATATAAAGAAATTTTATTGCTGTATGTTTAGTATTATAGCTATGAATATCTGAATTTGATCTAATATAAGGGCAAATAGAAGCGGGGATAGTGGGCATCCTTGTCTACAACCCCTAAATAAATGAAATTTGGATGACAGCATTTGATTAGTTAATATTCTAGCTGTTGGGGATGTATATAAAAGTTTCACCCATGAACAAAAATTTTCACCTAATTGAAATTTTTCCATCACTGAGAAAAGATAGGGCCATTCTACTTGATCAAATGCTTTTTCAGCATCTAGCGAGATGATTGCTAAATCTTCGTTTAATAGTCTATTTGAATATATTATATTGAACAAGCGTCTCAAATTGAAAAATGAATATCGTTTAGCTATAAAGCCTGATTGATCGGGGTGTATCAATTTATCTATAACTAGACTTAATCTATGAGCTATTTTCGCTAATATCTTCTGATCAGTATTTAAAAGAGCTATCGCTCTATACGAACCAGGGTCTTCAGAATCCTTATCTTTTTTAGGAATAAGGATTATTGTTGATTCAGTCAGAGTTTGCGGTAATCTCTGTTGTTTAAAGGCGTGACTATATACAGTTTGCAAACGTGGAGAGATCAAATCACTATTTTTTTAATAAAATTCATTATTTAAGCCGTCTGGGCCAGGAGTCTTCCCATTTTTCATGGATTTAATGGTCTCTTCAACGTCTTTCATAGTTATTTCTGCGCCCAATGAATTTCTGTCACTCACATTCAAACCAGGAAGGTTACATTCCTGCAAAAAGTTTTGCATCTGCGCAGAGCTATCTGTTATTTTTGATGAATATAATGACTGATAAAATTGCAAAAATCTCTGATTAATATCCTTAGGTAGTTTAAGCAAATCTCCGTTTTCTGATCTAATTTTATGAATTGTAGAATCATCTTCTAATTTACGGAGTTGACGTACTAGCAATTTCTGTGGTTTATCTCCAAATTCAAAATGTTTTTGTTTAGTATATTGAAAAAGCCTTAAAATATGAGCTGAGAATATAATTTAACTTATATTTGAGAGCTGCGATTTTATTATGTACTAGCGAAGAGGGCCCGTTGGGCCCATTCCCACACCCCCCATTCTCTCCTCCCCCAACCCCAATCTTACTCTCCCCACACCCCCTCTTTCCCCACGACCTCCCCTTTTCCCAGTACCCCTATCTCCCCCACCACCAAGCCCCCTCCGGACGACCCCTGTTGTCCCCCTCCCCAGTCCCCATTCTCAGACCCCGCCACCATTCTCTCTCCCCCAGGCATACTCTTACTCTCCCCCACCCCCCCTTTCCCCAGCACACCCCTTTCCCCTACTCTCTCTTGCCCCCAGCACCAACAGGTCCGGGGGGGGGCGCATCAGTGAAAGGTCGGGGGGGGATGGGGGAGCGCATTAGTGAAAGGTCCGGGGGTGGGGGGGGGGGGGAGAGCATCAGTGAAAGGTCCGGGGGGGGGGGGGGAGCGCATCAGTGAAAGGTCCGGGGGGGGTGGTGGATAGCGGGGAGAGGATCTCCCGGGTGTAGGAGAGAGGAGAGAAGCAAGGGGAGAGAGGGGCACAGACGCACAGCAGCGCCACGCTGAAAGCCTTCAATAAATCAGAAGGAGGGGGGTGCATGGGCATTTTGACGTCACACGCTGAAGGCCATGGAAAAAACGGCTGGAATTTTTTTTTTTACTAAAACCTCTGTAACTTAAAAAATATACGACCGAATCAAATAAAAACATCATTTTCCACCAGCGTTCAGCGTCGTGATTAAGGCGGTGCAAAAATCGTGGCGCTACGGTTCACCGTTTTGCAGAAATCAGCCGGAATCACTGTTACAAATATACATACAAGTCAGAGTTTTAGTAAGATTAGATTTCAATAGAGGGAGCGATGGCATTTGTTCTGTCTAACTGTTTTATCTGACTTTCTAGGTCATGTTGTTCAGCCCGCTTCTTCTTGTTTTGAGACGCTTGAAAGGCAATAATACATCCTCTCACAAACGCTTTAAATGTTTCCCAAAGCAGGGACGCAGGTGTTTCAGGGAGGTCATTTGCGTAAAAAAAATTCAAATTGCGATTTCAGATAGTCATAACATGCTTTTTCATTTAAGATTTGAGGATTAAATCTCCAATTGGTCTGTTTCCCCGTTACTCCTTGGAGTTTTACCCTAAATGTTAAAGGGGCATGATCGGATATAATAATATTATGATATTTTGAATTATACGTATAAGGAATAAGTTTGGAGTCCACCAAGAAATAATCAATTCTTGAGTAAGTTTTATGCACTGGTGAATAAAATGAATACTCTCGGCCTGAAGGGTTTTCAATTCTGCAAACATCTTTTATATTTGCACTATTTATATAAGAGTTTAATAATTCACACGACTTGGATTTTGTTTTCCTTTGAGTTGACGATCTATCCAAATAAGGATCTAATGTACAATTTAAATCTCCTCCAATTATCAAGTTATATGGTCCAAATTCTGGAATGGTATTAAAAAATTTTTTTTTAAATAACGGATTATCAAAATTTGGTGCATAGACATTCACCAATATCAATTTTGTAGAATATAGTTCTCCCACTAATATAACATATCTACCTTCAGTATCGACTATAGAGGAAGTATGTATAAATGGTATACCCACGGGAACGGGACGGGCCCGTTGCAGCTTACCGGCAATTCTCAACGAAGGGTGGGTGACGTCATCAGATCGCGACTTTTAATAGTAAATGTCGACAAATCGCACCCCCCCCCCCCCCCCCCCCGTTAAAAACCGTTAAAAAAGGAACGGGTAGAACAAGACTGTTGGAAGAAGAAGGACCAGGACAGATGGAAGCCTCTGCTGCAGCCCAAACTTCAGCGTTGACTCAGGAAGAAACTTCCAAACGAGCCCGGAATCCACAGCCTAAAAAAATTGGTTTGGAAGAATTTCGTAGCGTTGTTGGTGAGGAGCTTTCAGGTATGAAGTCTCAAGTAACAAATATGACAGTTGAACTCCAAGAGATATCATATCATATCATATATATACAGCCGGAAACAGGCCTTTTCGGCTCTCCAAGTCCGTGCCGCCCAGTTATCCCCGCACATTAACACTATCCTACATTTACCCAGCCAATTAACCTACATACCTGTACGTCTTTGGAGAAAGCTGAATTAGTATCGCTTAAAGGAATGAAGGGGGAAATACTAACTATTATTAAGGATCAGTTGGCTAAATCAAAGGCTGAAATGTGTGTAATCATGAATGAACATATGGAGGAAGTAACCTCCAAGCTACAAAAGTTGGACTCTGATTTTTCCGGTAAGGTGAACCACATCACTGCGTCAATAGAACAACATGATGAGGCTATATGTGAGTTGGAAACTTTAGCCGAGACGAGTGCTGAAACAACAAAAGCAGTATTGACGGAGACTCAGCGTTTATCTGATTTATTGATGAAATTAACTGATAAATGTACTGATCTAGAGGGTCATTCTAAATGACAAAATTTCAGAATTCTTGGAGTTAAAGAAGGTAAAGAAAAAGATAAAAACCTTCGTGATTTTACTGCTGAGCTGTTACAAGATGTTTTGAAAATGGATTCAAAGCCCTTGCTGGATCGAGCCCACAGAGCACTGAGAGCACGGCCAGGTGCTAACGTCCCTCCAAGGCATTTGATACTGAGGGTGCATAATGCTCACGTTTTAGAAGATATGCTGTCGAGAATTGCTAGTAACAGAACTTTATCATTTCAAGGCGATGAGATTCGCATCTTCAGAGATTACCCGGCTGAGGTGGTCAAGAAAAGAGCACTGTTCAATGAGTCAAGATCTATTCTTAGGAAGATCCCAGCGCTCAGATTTGGTATGTTGTATCCAGCAAAACTTCGAGTTACCTACAATCAAACAGAATCCTTTTTTACTGACCACAATAAAGCACTGGAATTTGCTCGGGAGATCGAAAGGTCGCTGAAGGGTTGAATATGACTTCACGGCTTTATTAATTGGCAGACAACTGATTGGACTTTAAAATATTAAAACCTAAAGATTTAAGCTTAGTGTATATACTATACGAATATTATCCGTAACTAATTACTATTAATCAAAAAACATATATATTTTTATTAATCATTACTAATAAGAAGTACAAGTAATATTTGATTTATGTAAACTTTACTTTGAACACTTAATTAATATACCTTAGACAGAAAAATCGATTTATTATAGTCTAATTAGTTTCGGGCCTGCCCCGTTTAACTCTCTTTTATTTAAAAAAACCACAAAAAAAACAACAACTTCGTTAAAAAACGGAGCTAGTATTATTATTTTTTTACATCCCACGGAAGTCCTTAGATTTTTTGCCACCTTAGGGTGGCTATCACTAACTGCACTAATTGTAGTTGTAGTTTTAGTTGTTTCTTCTTTTTTCCTGCACTCTTTTAACCTTTTATATATTGATTTTTTTTTAGATTCAATTTTTATTATTATGTCATTTTTCAGAATTTATATACCTTTTTAGACTTCTTAACATAAAATTACGACTAAACAGTCGTCTACTCACGGTACCCAGTCAATGAAGTCTTTAATCTTCTAATGACCCAGGTGTAGACCGTGACAATTTGCCTTCGACCGGCAGATTCTTTGTTCCACGATTTCAGCTCTAATCTCTGGCAGAGATTCAGCTTCTTTTTCAGATCCACTGTTGAATCGGATTTTGCTTGTAGAAAAGTCTTTCTGTTAGAATAGTTTTTTTGCTCAAATTCCATTCGGAGAAAAGTTTTTTACTCAAATCCATTCACCAAGTTTTTTACTCTATGGCTCTCAGACAGACAAAAGTTTTTTACTCTAATGTAATGGTAGTTTCTATACCTTCTCAAAGTCCAACTTTGATAGCCATTACTGCTCGGGGGTGGAATGGAGGTATAGTTTATGCCTGGAGTTTATGGATAGTTTATGGATGGAGAGAAATGTATTCTCTCCATCCTCCGAGACTAAACTGACCCACAATATCTGTCGCTACGCTAGCATCCTCCCATGTAGACACTCCCCATTACGTATCAAATTACACCCACAAGCATGCAAAAAAAGACAGAAACTAGAAATATTAAACATAGCCATAATACAATGACAGTAACTAAATTAAACGTAAATGGCTCCTACAGACAGGGTGTTGGTCGCCCAAGGCTCATCGATGCACGAGGGCAACGATGGCTATTCCGTCTGGTCCCAACTGACAGAAGGTCTACTGTGGCACAAGTCACAGAAAATGGTAATGGTGGTCAAGGGAGGAATGTGTCACAATACACAGCGCATCGCGTCCTGCTGCGTATGGGGCTGCACACGGAGGACCAACAGCATATTAGGTCATAATGTTTTAGCTGATCAGGTCATAATGTTTTCGGTCATCGGTGTATTTGTGGGACCGATGAGTGGAGACGGCGACAAGGGTGGGAGATGAAAAGAAAACAAAGGCTGTGAAATAAGGAGAAAAGTTGAGGAATGGAATGTAAACCGCAGCAAGGAATATGGTGGAAGTGGACGTTAGGGGACGGAGTAGTGGGAATCTGAAAGGGAACTGAGGATCTCGGGGAAGGGATATATGCGTACGAGGAGGAGGAAGTAGCAGGGTGACAAGGCATGGGAGAAATATTTGTGCACCAGTGTGGGGGAGAGGTAAGATCGGGTGTAGGCGATATTACTTGAACGGACATTTGGTATTCCTTGGCGCATAGAGCGCACATTCTCCGCGAAATGGTGAAAGCGTCGTCCCCTGCGGTTGAAAAGTGGACTCGCATAGAGGGATTCCATGGTCTGGGTTAAGCAGAGCGGGAAGATGAATCTCGGCGACCCAGGCCCCACAGCAGGATGTCACGTTACAACTTTGTAACACAAAGTCACATTTGAAAAATAATAATAATAATAATAATAATAATAATAATAATAATAATAATAATAATAATAATAATAATAATAATAATAATAATAATAATAATAATAATAATAATAATAATAATAATAATAATAATAATAATAATAATAATAATAATAATAATAATAATAATAATAATAATAATAATAATAATAATAATAATAATAATAATAATAATAATAATAATAATAATGCTGCATTACATGTATATAGCGCTTTTCAAACACTCAAAGACGCTTTACAGGGATTTCTAGAACATAGAGAAGAAAATAAATAGATAAATAAGTAACGAACAGAAAAAGGAGACAGAAGGTGAGGTGACTGCGTAGCCGTCAGAGGGTGTAGGTGGACTACGATGCTACAAGAAGTGGTGACTGCTGTCCGCGAGTACAGGCGGGGCAAGTGCGTTTAGAATCAGAGATGAACCAGGAGTGGGGTTCTGTTTGAAGTTCACAAACCTATAAGGGCCGTAGCGAGACTAGAGACGAGAGAAACGTATCGCCGTAGCATAGGTTGCCATAATCGGAGAGCAGATGACGGGGTAAGAGGTTGTATGAGCAAGGGTTATGCCATCTAGTATTAGCTTCAGATCTAGAACGCATTGCGTGAGTTGGTGATGGATGCAGGCACTGTCAGCGCTTGAAAAAACATTAAGATGAATCTTTGAAATGGAATGACAAGAACGGCTACCATCAAAGGTATATTGATTTTTTTTTTAGATTCAATTTTTATTATTATGTCATTTTTCAGAATTTATATACCTTTGGGAGATATTTCCGGGAGACATTCTACGTAGTACAAAAGGTCATCCACCCTTCATTCAAGAAATTTTTTGTAGTTCGGGTGCCAGGCCATTTGCTTTATTATAGACTATTTATCGGTTAAGATGCAAGACACTACTAGGAAAACAGGGGGTAAAGGTATTACATTTTGCAGTTGGAATGTCAAAGGTATTAATGAACCAATTAAAAGAGGTAAAGTACTTTCACATTTAAAATCTATTGATGCTGATATAATGTTCCTTCAGGAAACTCATCTCAAAAATGTAGCACATAATAGACTGAAAGGCAAATGGATTGATAAATTATTTCACTCATCATTTCCCTTTAAATCAAGAGGTGTTGCCATTTTAATCCATTAGTTCCTTCTGACAGTCAATTAATTTGATGACCTGCTTCCACAACTTGTCTCTCTCCTTCTGGCATCTTTCCAGATAGGCTGCCTGCCCCTTTTCCGAAAGTCTGTTTTCTCATATCTTCTTGATTTTTGCTCCGCATCTCCCTCCTGAGGCGGTTCTTCATACTTACTTGATGGAAGATCCATGATGAATTGGTGCTTATCGCTATGTTCCAGAAACACCAGATGAATTCAAAACAGAATGAGTATTTTTTCAAAACACATCATTAATTCCAAGGCTGAAGGTCTTCGGCCAGTACCTATGGTAAACAATCGCTAGCTGACCATCTTATCTTGTAGAAGTTCACAACATCTTTTTGTGCACAACCCGCAGGCATTGCCACTTTCATTTCACTGCACATCGAGTGACAAATAAATTTGACTTGACTTGACTTGACAACATCGTTAATTTTCAAGGTCGTGCTCTGTGAGTTTGGTTTTCTTATCTCCTCAAAGCATAAACAAGCTTCTATGTATCAAATAGTACTTCTGCAGAATTTCTCACAGGCTTTTAAGTTTTTAGACTTCTTAACATAAAATTACGACTAAACAGTCGTCTACTCACGGTACCCAGTCAGAAGTCTTTAATCTTCTAATGACCCAGGTGTAGACCGTGACAATTTGCCTTCGACCGGCAGATTCTTTGTTCCAGGATTTCAGCTCTAATCTCTGGCAGAGATTCAGCTTCTTCTTCAGATCCACTGTTGAATCGGATTTTGCTTGTAGAAAAGTATTTCTTAGATTCTTCTGTTAGAATAGTTTTTTTGCTCAAATTCCATTCGGAGAAAAGTTTTTTACTCTAATCCATTCAGAGAAGTTTTTTACTCTATGGCTCTCAGACAGACAAAAGTGTTTTACTCTAATGTAATAGCAGTTTCTATACCTTCTCAAAGTCCAACTTTGATAGCCATTACTGCTCGGGGATGGAATGGAGGTATAGTTTACGCCCAAACCGCACTCCGAGATAACAAAAACGAATCTTCCAAACGCTGTTTCTTGATTAATTGGTCTTTATTAAAGTAACACAAATCAAAAGAGTAATTCATAACTTTTCGTTCTTATCAACTGTTTCTTCTTCAAACAATACAGTAAAAATCGTGTAGTCGTTACCGTGTGGTCCTTGTGAGTGTAGCTGGCGCGAGTGTGGCAGTCGAGAGTGTGGCAGTCGAGAGTGTGGCAGACGTGAGTGTGACTGGCGCGGGTGTGGTAAAAAATGTATTCTCTCCATCCTCCGAGACTAAACTGACCCACAATCTCTGTCGCTACGCTAGCCTCCTCCCATGTAGACACTCCCCATTACGTATCAAATTACACCCACAAGCATGCAAAAAAAGACAGAAACTAGAAATATTAAACATAGCCATAATACAATGACAGTAACTAAATTACGCGTAAATGGCTCCTACAGACACGGTGTTGGGCGCCCAAGGCTCACCGATGCACGAGGGCAACGATGGCTATTCCGTCTGGTCCCAACTGACAGAAGGTCTACTGTGGCACAAGTCACAGAAAATGGTAAAGGCGGTCACGGGAGGAATGTGTCACAATACACAGTGCATCGCGTCCTGTTGCGTATGGGACTGCACACGGAGGACCAACAGCATATTAGGTCATAATGTTTTAGCTTATCAGGATATAATGTTTTGGTTCATCGGTGTATATGTAGGACTGATGAGTGGAGACGCCGACAAGGGTGAGAGATGAAAAGAAAACAAAGGCTGTGAAATAAGGAGAAAAGTTGAGGAATGGAATGTAAACCGCAGCGAGGAATATGGTGGAAGTGGACGTTAGGGGAGGGAGTAGTGGGAATCTGAAAGGGAACTGAGGATCTCGGGGAAGGGATATATGCGTACGAGGAGGAGGAAGTGGCAGAGTGACAAGGCATGGGAGAAATATTTGTGCACCAGTGTGGGGGAGGGGTAAGATCGGGTGTAGGGGATATTACTTGAACGGACATTTGGTATTCCTTGGCGCATAGAGTGCACATTCTCAGCGAAATGGTGAAAGCGTCATCCCCTGCGGTTGAAAAGAGGACTCGCATAGAGGGATTCCATGGTCTGGGTTAAGCAGAGCGGTGAGATGAATCTCCGCGACCTAGGCCGCACAGCAGGATGTCACGTTACAACTTTGTAACACAAAGTCACATTTGAAATATGGGGTCGAATCGCGGACTGCGTAACCGTCAGAGGGAGTAGGTGGACTACGATGCTACAAGAAGTGGTGACTGCTGTCCGGGAGTACAGGCGGTGCAAGTGCGTTTAGAATCAGAGATGAACCAGGAGTGGGGTTCTGTTTGAAGTTCACAAACCTATGAGGGCCGTAGCGAGACTAGAGACGAGAAACGTATCGCCGTAACATAGGTTGCCATAATCGGAGCGCAGGCGCTTTAGATGGCGGGGTAAGAGGTTGTATGAGCAAGGGTTATGCCATCTAGTATTAGCTTCAGATCTAGAACGCATTGCGTGAGTTGGTGATGGATGCAGGCATTGTCAGCGCTTGAAAAAATTAAGATGAATCTTTGAAATGGAATGACAAGAACGGCTACCATCCGAGTGATGGGACAACTGACGAATGCCGACAGGTACATAATGAATGGCGAAGACACCGTGGGCAGAATGTTCTTCCCCCTGTACTGCGTGTCTCTGTGGCCCTGAGTCACACTCGTTCACGACAGCTCTGTGGCGTTTAGAATCGTTGGCTCTATGGCTTTCAGATGTATGCAACAAAATCGGAGTGAGGTGCAGATTTTAATAGCGTCGAAGGGGCGACAGGTGGTGTTCCGGCCGTTCCTTGCTGGGAAAGAGGTGCAAAAAAAATAACAACAGTGGGACTAAAACCATGGGAGACGTTTCATCCGGTTTGGCGCGTTCCAATCATGTTCAGCTATATCCTATGAAACGTGCGAATGAAATCCCCAATTAACCATTCATCAGCCCACCTGCCCAACATGTCAAGATCCTGTTGCAATTTTGACAACCATCTTCGCCATCTATAATACCACCCACTTTAGTGTAATCTGCAAACTTATTAATTATGCCTTGTCTGTTATCATCCAATTCATTGATATAGATAACAAACAGCAATGGGCCCAGCACCGAACCCTGGAGCACCCACTACTCACCGGCCGCCATTCCGAAAAACAACGTTCTACCGTCACCTTCTGCTTCCTTCCATGAAATCAATTTTCTATCTATTCGGCTAGATGTCTTTTGTTCCCAAGCCATGCAGCCTTTCGGAGCAGCCTGCCACGCGTACCTTCTCAAATACAATAGACAATAGACAATAGGTGCAGGAGGAGGCCATTCGGCCCTTCGAGCCAGCACCGCCATTCAATGTGATCATGGCTGATCATTCTCAATCAGTACCCAGTTCCCGCCTTCTCCCCATACCCCCTGACCCCGATATCCTTAAGTGCTCTATCCAGCTCTCTCTTGAATGCATTCCGAGAATTGGCCTCCACTGCCTTCAGAGGCAGAGAATTCCACAGATTCACAACTCTCTGACTGAAAAAGTTTTTCCTCATCTCAGTTCTAAATGGCCTGCCCCTTATTCTTAAACAGTGGCCCCTTGTTCTGGACTCCCCCAACATTGGGAACACGTTTCCTGCCTCTAACGTGTCCAACCCCTTAATACTCTTATACGTTTCGATAAGATCTCATCTCATCCTTCTGAATTCCAGTGTATACAAGCCTAGTCGCTCCAGTCTTTCAAATACCTTGCTCAAATCCATATATTCGCCGTCCTCAGCTCTGCCCTCAACAACATTTTGCTGAGATTTTCAAAAGCGAACGGGAAACTACAGGGAACTTGATCAATCACCTTGTTTAACTCTCGTTCATATGGAACACTTCAGAATACGTGCCAATCACATAACGCCCAACTCTCACCTGCAAAGAATAAACTCACTGAAACCGCCAAGTAACTGCACATTGGTGGAACTTGTAGAGCTGCTGGCAAGTAACTGCGGAGCCACAGTTTCAATCCGGACACGTAGTGCTGATTGTGTGGAGTTTGAACCCTCTCCCTGAGACTTCATGGATTCCACCAGTGTCCCCAGAGTTCCTCCGATACTTGAAAGACGTGGGAGTTGTTCGGCTGATTTGACTGTTTAAGGTTTGTCGATTAGCACCTGGAGTGACTAATGGGTATGCGGGGCACGTTGAAACGAATGTTGTCTGTAGGTCCTTGATCAATGACGGGATATATCGGGGACCAGGTTGTGAACACATTATGTGACTATGGTTTAGATTTGAGTGAAGCGCCCAGTTGAAAATAAGCCATGGAATAAATGGGTTAAAATCATTGCTAAGACGTCGCTTATCATTGGCAGAAATATTCTAGAATCCAAGACAGTTGGTGGGAATGTGGAAGAATAAAAGGAAATTAGTGTCAAACGGATTAATTAGGCCAACTGCACGGATCTGATTGCCTTCTCTCTGCGCCTGCAACGATTGTTCGCCACCCAAGACAAATGTGGACAGAAATTAGTTTGAACCAAATCTATTTAAGCCAAACATGAGAACACAAACTGGCGTCTCCAGCATTTGAAGCGTGTTTTAATTGTCATCTACTGGATTGTTCACTAATGGAAGAGAAGATCAGGCGGTATTAAATTATGCCTGTAATAAGTTATGTTTCCATGCACGGGGCCGACTTTTCGATTGAATTAAGAGTCTTTTGATTTGAAACCAATCACATTCCATTGGTATTTCCCTGATGACGATTTGGAATGACAACTCATCCCTTCAGACAATCTATGACATCAGCGATTCAAGGTGAAGTTAAATGTGTCACCCCTTGTGGACAGAAAATTGGCTTCATGGCAGGAAGCAGAGGGTAATGGTGGAAGGATGCTTCTCGGACTGGAGGCCTGTGACTAGTGGTGTGCCTTACGTTTCGGTGTTGGGTCCGTTACTGTTTGTCATCTATATCGATGATTTGGATGAGAACATACAGGGCAAGGTTAGCAAGTTTACTGATGGTACAAAAGTGGGTAGTTGTGCAGATAATGAGAATGGTTGTGAAAAACATTGCAGCAGGATCTTCAGTTCAGTTGTGTTTAGTTTATTGTCACGTGTACGGACGTGCAGTAAAAAGCTTTTGTTGCGTGCTAACCAGTCAGCAGAAAGACAATACATGATTACAATCGATCAATTTACAATGTATACCTACTGTACATGAGAAGGCAATAACGTTTAATGCTAGGTGAAGTCAGCAAGTTCCGATAAGTCTTGATCGATTGGTCAGGTGCGCTGAGGAAAGTTTGATGGAATACAGAGAGATGTGAAGTATTGCATTTTGGTAAGTCGCACGTGGGCAGAGCTTACACAGTGAATGGTAAAGCTCTGGCGAGTGTTGTGCAGCCGAGGGATGTAGGAGTGCAGGTGCGTGGTTCCCGAAGGTGCAATCGCAGGTAGATAGGGTGGCCGAAAAGGCTTTTGGCGAAAGCAAACATGAAGAAAATAATACAACGTTTCATGTAGATATTTGGGTTTTGATTTAACTTTGACATAGAAACTCCAATCGGCTGAAGCTGGGAAGCTGAGCGTTTTGCAGAAATCGCGATGAATATTTGTTCTCTCCGAAGTGCCCGAACAACCACGTGGTGCTTACTTCACAATATTATGCAAAACTCTGTGAACAATAGGTTTGCTCAGGGACTGTGATCAACATGAAACTAATGACACCCAACGGTCCCGCAAGGATAATCCCTTTCCTTCAAATAAGGGAACCTTTCCAATGAGCTATTCCACAATCAAATAAGGAATTAACCTAGATGCCATTGGAGGATAAGAGGTGACAAGGAGATGAACGAATTTCAGATTGTTGGTATCATATACGAGATCCAAAAGATATACTACCCGATCCTGGCTATTCTCGGTGTTCCGGGTAAGTGAGGAGGGCTGTCGTTTACGCTGTGCATATTTGAGAATCTGGCTGTATGTCTCTCGAAACTGCCTCTTTTAATTTCAAGTTCAGTGATCGCACTCTGCCGAGGGATTATTAAGGCGCGAACCATTCTTGCTGTATCGCATTTTACAACATTAAACGCAGAGTGATCGGCAACTTCCCGGTGTTTGCACTGGTTAACATCGAGCAATCGTGTTCTATTGCTTCTTTTATGTCCCATTGTCCAGTTCCAGCTGAATTGATGGAACATACAAAGTCACAGTGGACTGTGGAAATGCTGTGTTAAAGGAACCCCATTAATAAGTGGTGCAGCAGCTGCGCCGGTCAATTTTTCATTTCAGTGCCCTTTCACTGGGTGATTTCCTGGCTTACATTATCACAGCAGGATCGGGTGAATTGCGGTGCGGGTTTAGAACTGCAGACTCAATGTGAATGATTAACCATCTCAACCTCATCATGTCGAAATCATCCCAGTCTCCTCTTTGCATCAACTGTTCATCTCTGTGTTTACCGTGGGATTAAAATCTCCGTTTCATGTTTGCCGTATAGTTCGATTGATTCATTTCCAAAACTTCCTTTGAAGAGAAAGTTCCACGTCATCGAGGTGTTGTGGAATGCACTTCACAGTGCTAGGAAAACGGGCTTTGTTCCCTCGCTCTATGATAACTGTGTGACTTAGCAAGTGTGCGACCATTTGATATCACACTCCTTCCTCAATTGCAATTGCAATTACTCCAATCACAAATATACCAGAAATCACACATTCCCATCAGTAGCCAAGTCAAAGATAGGCATCATCTGGGTGAATTGCAAAATGGAAGCTAATGTATTGCATGGTAAACGCCAATCTGAGTCACGCTAATGTAATTTTGGGTTCCTGTCTGATACTGAACCACATGTCAGGGGTGATCTACACGCATCATTCACACAACATAAACGGACCGCTTTGATGCTACGGATGTTTATATTGCGCAGTGCATTACCCGCATCACCCTTATTAGTTGAGAACCATAACATTGGTCTTTGCTTTCGGAATCACACAGATGCAATGGTGAAATTGCTGATGATCTTCATCGAAGTAAGGTGTGTTTGTTCGCAGCGTTTAACTCATGCAAACCACATAATGCGGAGGATGCAATCATCTTGCACTTAAAATATGATCATTCTTTTTGCATCACAGTGAATCTGGTGACAATTTTTGGTCCTGTGTCGAGGAAAGTGTGGTCTCTCCAGCTGTGACCCGCTACCTGGTGGCCATGGCAGCGGCGGATCTACTGGTCATTATCTTTGACCTAATATTAAGACAGATTCCGATTGTTCATCATATAGCATTTGTGAAGTCCATCCGCCTGTGTAACATCCACGCCGTCTTGCCTTACACAGTGACCGACTGTTCTGTGTGGTTCTCCATCTCCTTCACCTTTGACCGATTTGTTGCCATCTGTTGCCAAAAGCTGAAGCATAGATATTGCACCGAGAAAACAGCGGCTGTGGTTCTGGGCACAGTGAGTGTACTGAGCAGCGCAAAGAATGTTTTCTGGTATTTCATGTACACACCTTGGTACAGATTGGCGAATACTCCCTGGTTTTGTTACATGGAAGTACGTGTTATGACTTCAATTACCTGGTCAACGATTGAGTTTCTTCATTATATTCTCACCCCCGGTGTCCCGTTTGTATTGATTCTGCTGCTCAATGCTTTAACAGTTAGATACATTTTGGTGGTCAGCAGAGCCCGCAGGAGACTCCGGGACCAGAAAAGTGCGAAGGGCCCCAGTGATCCCGAAATGGTGAATCGAAAGAAATCCGTGATATTGTTGTTATTTATCTCCGGAAATTTCGTTCTGTTATGGGCGGTATTTACATTTTATGTAATAAGTAGATGTGTGTGTTATGTGGGACATTGTGCTATTTCCCTTCCTACCTTTGTATCGGAAATAGGATTCATGCTTCAATTACTTAGCTGTTGCACAAACACGTGCATATATGTTTAGAAAGCAATTGTCGACTGCGTTAACATATCCCCTTTTTCGACTGATAAGATTAATTAAGCACTGAAAAATGATTGAAACCTGGAGCATTTAAAGCAGCATAATCAAATATTAGGATCAGACCTGTTGAAATGCGTTACGCAAATAGGCTCGGCACCCATTGTGACCACGCTGAGCATCAACCATCCACTTACACTAATCTGACATTGATTCTATTCTCCATACATTGGATTAATCCTAGAGCCCTTCCCCCAAATCGAAATTAAGCGGCATAATCGGGGGAATTCACAGAGGACGCACAACGTCCACATTGCTTGTCATTGGAAGGTGGGAGGTAACGGAAACTTTCGGGCTAAGCCTATGGGGTCACAGGGAGAAAGTGCAAAGTCCACAAGCCAGCAGGCGAGGTTAGGACTGAACCTGGGTCTGTAGCGTCATGAGGCAGACTCTCTAATAGCTGCGAGACTCTTCTCCGCTGTTCCCGTAGCTCCGTTGCAAATACGGGGCATTTAGTTGGATACTGCTCATCCCAGTTTTGCACTCTAGTTGTGCCGAGCGTTGTCCAAATTAGTTTATATCCCCAAGTAGATTAAATATTTCTAACACTGCTCGGTGGGTACCCCGACTCAGTCAGTTCTTGTGCCGTCAACACACTTCTTTCCTTGAACTCCAAGGTAATTTCGCATTAAATATAATTTCTCATTGTGAGCGATCAGAGGAACACCAAGGCTGGGTAACCAACATATTGACAGAGCATCCACACTACACGTTTACAAAATATTCGCTTGGCTCCCCGACTCATTTTCGCCAAAGATTTAGTCAGTGATCGTGGTTTCCATTAAAAAAAACGAGGATGCCCAAATAAGGGATGGCATACATCACGGTGTTTGCATAATCCACAGCGAATCAATAATCTAAAGACAATCCTCTGGGAAGGTGATGGACGGACGAGTTCCAACACTGGGTTTCTGATAGGGACAGACAAGATAGTTGGGGGATAACCCGTACTCAATGGTCCATCAGTGAACCGTGATTAAAACCACGTCCTTGGTCATTTCAGGGAAGTGTCCCATCAAATACCCGCAGCAGAGATTTCACTCCTGGGAGCGGGAGATCTTGGGTGTAAAGGTGACGTCGCAAATTATGGAAGTCATTAGAAATTCGTGCAAGTTTGTTATATATTTAACCCAAAATCTTACATATCAAGAGAGTTAAAGCAAAGGTGTTTAATTATCATGTGTATCATTTTTTTTTAAAACACCGCATCTCTACGAGATTTCTTACTGTCTTCCCCTGATTTGAGCCATAATTCTGAGTGCGACTGGTCCTCGTGTGAAGCCAGATTCAGGGTACTGGTCAGACACACAATTCCCTCCAACACATGACACAGCGAGCAGGGGGCTACATAGAACCACTTGGCTGCAAACCCGGGGTGTTTAATTTTGCTAACCACATTTGTTCTATTGGGCCCCACATTGTTATCGTGGGATTGTAAATTGTGGTACTATAAGATAACAAATTGGAGGGAAAGGAAATAATGCTGACTTTATTGGGCGAAATCAGTGGAGGATTAAGACTCTGTGTGGAGATGCGGCAACACACACACACACACACACACACACACACACACACACACACACACACACACACACACACACACACACACACACACACACACACACACACACATATACAACATATATACAAAATGACAGCTCGTGAGTAACACGAAGGTGACATCAAATAATATGATGTAACGGCAGGGCACTCGAAGTTCAAATGTAAGCTGCAGATCGGAAACTCGCTGCCATGAAATGGATACCCAAGAGACCCAGAGTACAACGAATAGCGGATAATAATTTAGAATCTTTATGAAATTGACATATTATGGTCGGAGGCGATCTTGAATTGGGAATTTGGACGATGGGATATGTAGATACCGGTATGATCTACCATGAACCTCTCCAGTGGACGTGCAGAACCTGCCCGCAGTCCCACGCCGTTTCGCACAGTAGTCGGGATTACAAGAAGCGAACTGCCTGGCTAACCCGTGACGCTTTGCCAGCCTCAGAGAAACAAATAATTGTACAGGAACTGCATACTTTCATGAACCACGGCGATCAACCATTTTGGGATACGCTAGCAAAGTTAAAGGGGGCTCAAGACTGAATAGTGAAATGGGAACTGCGAATGACGAGTTTTAATTGTGAACATCATGTCATTTTGCGGGTGAATGTCGGTCACCCTACCAATAACCAACAAAGGGACAAGTATGCCCCATAATCAGCCCAGTGCTAATGGGAATTAGAAACTATTGGATGGATGAAGTGGGGTTATTTATTGTATGTCTTTGCGTGAACAATGTCTTCCAGCATTCCCGTGTGTCAATGCTTTAAGTATCTGAATAATTCCTTGAGGTTTGCTTGATTATGTATTATTCTTATTTCGATTGTTGAGTGAAATTTGTATCGTATGCAATGTGTGAAGGGTCTGTGCGTTTTAGCATATCGCATGTGTCGCGACAACTTGTTGAGATAATTGTCATTTGCTGACAAGAAGTGAAAATCCATCAAGTGCCTGATTGCAAAGGTTGTTTGTTGTTTGATAAATCTGCTCTGTGAGAATGTTGAAGTCATTCCATGGAACAGATAGAATGGGGTGCAACTGAATGATTCTGCTCTTCCACCTGAAAACACTTGTGGCTGAAGAAACAGTGTCTCGTTGAGAGTTTGTCAGTTGAACGAAGGGGCCGCTGCAACCCATTCATCGTCTATTCCTTGTGGAAATTACCTGTTTATTCTTTGTTTTGTTGTTACTTGTGAAATATCTAACTAGGGAGAGATGCAAGCATTCTGTATTGCTTTGTCACCCGTGTTTTAAGCTTGATTTATTTTCTTTTCCGATTTCTTTGCTTTAGAATTGATTTTAAAGACAGACCTGGATTCCACGCTGGCCATGTGAAATCCAGCTTGAACAGATTTGATTGCAGATACGATCAGAACATTTAGGAAATAATTTGTAATTTGGGGAAATTGTGAATAGTGTATGTTTATACTTGGAATTTAAGATTGGGAGATATAAACTCAAACCTTTTGAGACATAAAGTCAGAAGGAAACAGAATCTTCAGCCCAACCCTCCAAGATGCAGTATCTAGTCTCATTTTCTCGCGTTTCTCCTCTAAACCTCTCAAACTTTCATATCCATGTACCCGTCCGACTTTTAAAATGATATCAATATGTGAATACCCTTCTCTGCCACCTCGATCCACATACCCACCACCCTCTGATTGAAAATACTGTTCAGTTCAGATTACGGTGTTCTCCTTTTAACATAAGTATGTACTGTGGTTATTGATTTCCCGACATTAGATAATAGACTCTGCATATGCCCCCCTAATCTTTTATACATCTCTGTAAGCACAAGCCACAGCATTCTGCGTTGCTGGGCAATAAACGTCTAAGCCTGCACAAGCTTACACTAGACTTTAGGCCCTCGAGTCCTGCCAACATTTTCGTAAATCTTCTCTGTACTCTTTCCATCTTAAGGATATCCTTCCTATAACAGGCTGACAACAACTGAACACAGTACTCCGAATTGGCCTCACCAACGGGTTTCAATCAACTTAGAAATATTCGCGCGATAGGATGTCCCACCTAAATACAATACAATATATATTTATTGTCTTTGTACAGGGGTACAACGAGATTGGGAATGCGCCTCCCATACGATGCAATCATTTAGTTAATTTAGACAACAGCAACCCAATGAAACAAATTGTAACAATTTTAAGACAGAATAAAGTGCAAGTAGATCTGTGCCGGATCACTGTGCGATGTGGCCGGATCCGGCTCAGCAGGACCGGTTCATAGCAGATATGGCCCTGGGGATGAAGCTGTTCCTGAGTCTGGAGGTGCGGGCGTAGAAGGCCTTGTATCGTCTGCCCGATGGAAGGAGTTCGAACAGACTGTTACAAGGGTGTGAAGAGTCTTTGTGGATGCTGTTGGCTTTTCTGAGGCATCGTGTGTTGTAGATGCCCTCCAAGTCTGACAAATAAACATATAGTCCAAATAAACATGCTGACTATCCCTTATTAGGCCCTGCCTATCCAAATGCCTGTATATTTTAGCTTTCAAAATCCCCTCCAGTACTTTACCTACTACAGATCTTAGGGTCACTGGTAAACAGTTCCAAGGGTTTTCTTATCACCCCGTCTTGAATAGAAAAACAGTATAAGTGCCCCTTCGTTCGGCAACACATGCGTGTATAATGATGATTCAGATACCTCAGCTGAGTTCCCTGTAAATTATTCGTTTGCTCCCCGCAGTATCTTCGGATGTATCTATCAGGCACAAGAGGTTTATTTATCTTCGTAGGTTTAGGACATCCAGGAGCTGTTCGACTGCAATGCCAACTGTCAGTTACATTAACTGGCCAACTTCCCCAGCCTTATGTATTTCGCCACGGTAAGAAGAGACGAGAAACAGTCATTAAGGATCATGTCACCTCCTGTGGCTTCACATTTGGAACGCTTTGTTTTCTGAGGGACTCCATTTGTCTCCCGAGATAACCCGTTTCCTTCATGTACATGCTCCTGCTGTTATGCTCTGGGGCACACAGGAACTGGACTCAAACGCACGACTCACACACAAGAGTCAATTTGGAGAAAATAAAGGCGTTCTTTAATTTTCACATTAAAGAACACTGCGATTCGAACCAAAAACTCTAAACTTACTCAGCTACAAAAACATTAATTACAAAAATCACTTACTAGCTATACTACGACCGAGAGCACATGAATCAGAGCACATGAATCACAATACGAACTGGCACAGGACAAAGGGAGGCGTGGACTATATATACATGAGGTAAGGGCACACAGGTGGAAACAATCAAGGCGGGGCTGACAATTACAATGGCAGGAAGTCAAGGGACCTGAAATGAGAATCTAAACACAGAACATGACACAAGACTAACAGATATGACGGGACATTACAGTACCCCCCCCCCCCCCTTTAGGACCGACTCCTGACGGTCCAGGCTGGTCAGGATGAGTCATGTCAAAGTCCTTGATCAAAGTTTTGTCCAAAATGAAGCTGGCAGGAATCCAGCACCTCTCCTCAGGACCGTAGCCTTCCCAGTCGACCAGAAACTGGCGACCGCGACCTCTCTTGCGGACTGCAAGAAGTGCCTTAACTGTGTAGACCAGACCACCGTCGACGAGCCGGGGGGGGGGGGTGGAGGGGGCTTGGAGGCGGGCACGAGTGCACTTTCCTTGACAGGTTTTATTTTGCTGACGTGGAATGTTGGGTGAACCCTTAATGACCTGGGGAGTTGTAGACTGACCGAAACAGGGTTAATGACTTTCGAAATGGGAAATGGACCCACGAACCTTGGAGCCAGCTTTCTGGCGTGGACGTGAAGTGGCAAGTCCTTTGTAGACAGCCATACCTTCTGGCCTGGGCGATAATGCGGAGCGGATCTGCGGTGGCGGTCGGCTGCCGCTTTCATCCGGGACTGACCCCGGAGTAGAACCCTCCGAGCTCCGTCCCAGATTCGGCGACAGCGTCGGATCATGGCGTGGGCAGAAGGCACCGTCACCTTACCCTCATAATCCGAGAACAAGGGGGGCTGGTAGCCGTAGGCACACTGGAAGGGTGTGAGTCCCGTGGCAGCCGTAGGAAGCGTGTTGCGTGCGTACTCGACCCAGATGAGATGGTCGCTCCAGGTGGTCTGTTTCTGCGCGATCAGACAGCGCAAGCAGGTCTCGAGCTCCTGGTTCATCCGCTCAGTCTGGCCATTGGATTGCGGATGGTAACCAGAAGACAGGCTGACGTTGGCACCTATGAGGGAACAAAACTCACTCCAAAACTTGGACACAAACTGAGGACCTCGGTCCGAGACAATGTCTGTAGGGAAACCATGGATACGGAAAACGTGAGACATCATTACCTCTGCCGTCTCTTTGGCAGAGGGGAGCTTGGCCACAGCGATAAAATGTACCATCTTTGAAAATCGGTCTACCACCGTCAGGACAGTTGTGTTACCTTTGGAGGCCGGCAACCCAGTAACAAAGTCAATGGAGATGTGGGACCAGGGCCTCTGAGGGACTGAAAGTGGGTGCAGCAGGCCCGCTTGGGCTTGTCTGGAGGGCTTGCTCCTTGCACAGACAGGGCAGGCGGCCGCATATTCAGCTACATCCTTCTCAAGTGAAGGCCACCAAAAACGCTGTTTAACCACAAAAACAGTTCTCTTGGCACCTGGATGGCATGTGAGCAGGGACGTGTGAGCCCAGTGGATTACCTGGGGGCGCAATGTCACAGGAACAAACAAACAGTTAGTAGGACAGCCACTCGGTGCTGGAGTCTCATCATTAGCCTGCTTCACATCTGTTTCGATCTGCCAAGACACCGCTCCTACCACACGGTTAAGTGGCAGGATGGGTTCGGGTTCTCTGGTATCAGGTTCAGGGTCATAAAGTCGGGACAGGGCGTCTGGTTTTGTGTTCTGGGAACCGGGCCTGTAAGACAGAGAAAAGTTGAACCTACTAAAAAACAGAGTCCATCTGGCCTGACGTGAGTTGAGTCTCTTGGCTTTACGGATGTATTCCAGGTTCTTGTGATATGTCCATACCAGAAAAGGCTGCTCGGCCCACTCCAGCCAGTGCCTCCACTCCCCCAATGCGGCTCTGACCGTCAGCAGTTCTTTGTTTCCGACATCGTAATTTTTTTCTGCGGGGGTCAACTTACGTGACAGGTAGGCGCAGGGATGAATCCGGTTGTCCTTCTCCGCTTTCTGGGAAAGTACCGCCCCAATCCCCTCGTTGGAGGCATCCACCTCCACAATGAACTGTCTCTGGGGATCTGGGATGGTCAGAACAGGAGCGTTGGTGAACAATGTTTTGAGGCGCTGGAAGGCGGCTTCGGCCTGAGGATTCCACTGGAACTGGGTCTTGGAAGACGTGAGAGAGTGCAGAGGAGCAGCAACAGCACTGAAGTCTCTAATAAAACGTCTGTAAAAGTTTGCAAATCCGATAAACTGTTGCACCTTCTTTCTGTTAGTGGGGGTGGGCCAATTGGCCACCGCACTGACCTTACCAGGGTCCATCTGGATGTGGTCGGCCGATGTAATGTAGCCCAGAAAGGACATTGTGTCTGCGTGGAAGTCGCACTTCTCGGCCTTCACATACAGACAGTTAGCTAAGAGCTTCTGCAACACACACTTGACATGACGCTCATGAGACTGTATGTCTGGAGAGAAGATAAGAATGTCGTCAAGGTAGACAAAAACACACTCATTGAGAAATTCCCTGAGGACCTCGTTCATAAAAGCTTGGAAGACTGCGGGGGCATTGGTTAACCCGAACGGCATCACCAAATACTCGTAGTGCCCGTTAGGGGTGTTAAACCCAGTTTTCCACTCATCCCCCTGTCTGATTCTCACTAGATGGTATGCATTCCTTAAGTCTAGTTTAGTGAATACTTTGGCTTTGTGCAACAGTTCAAAAGCAGAAGACATCAAAGGAAGTGGGTAACGATTCTTGATCGTAATCTCGTTTAGGAAGCTGTAATCTATGCAGGGACGAAGTGACCCATCTTCCTTGCCCACAAAGAAAAACCCCGCGCCTGCTGCCGAGGAGGACGGGCGAATAATGCCCGTCCTCAGGGAGGACTCAATGTACTCATCCATCGCCTTCCTCTCGGGGGCCGGATATGGAGTACAGTCGCCCCTTGGGAATAAGGGCCCCCGGCAGCAGGTTGATAGCGCAGTCGAAAGGTCGATGAGGAGGTAGGGTGGTGGCCCTGGACTTGTTGAACACCTCCTTCAGTTCATGGTAACATGGTGGAACCTTCGACAGATCGGGATAGTCATCATCATCATTAGAAATCTTTATTTCTTCAGATTTAAGAGCATTTATTCCCAAAACCGCCCCGATCTTCCCGTAACTCACCCCTTTGTTCACTGGTTCAACAAGACATGATTGTGTGCACTCAACCCCCCATCGTCTGATCTTACCAGATCGCCAATCAATCTGAGGATTGTGTTTCTGCAGCCAAGGGAAACCAAAGACCAAGGGATGTTGAGCTGAGTCAAACAAGTGAAAAGACATTATCTCCACATGGTTAGCATTGAACATGACTTTGACAGGTTCTGTACGATGAGTTATCTCAAACAACTGACGTCCATCTAAAGCGCTCGCCACAATAGGTTGCAACAAGGGCACAAATTTAACCTTACACGATCGAGCTAGAGTCCAGTCCATGAGACTCTCGTCGGCTCCGGAGTCGATCAAAACCCCCGAGTCACAATTTGCTGATTCAGAGTGAGGGTGGCCTGTGTCAGAGGTCGAGGAGGTAAGTCCGAAACGGGGAATTGGCTCACCAGTGTCCTCCTTTTCACTGGTGAGCCACCCCTTTTACCGAGCAGTCGGCCAGACGGTGTCCTTGTTGACCGCAGTAAAAGTAGGCTCCGTCCTTTAGGCGGCGCTGTCGCTGCTCCGGAGTCAGCCTGGTTCGTCCTAGCTGCATGGGTTCCTCCGACGGCTGAGAGGACGCTGTTTTCTCCGGCCAGCGATGGACAGGGAACGATGACTTCTTCGGTGTGAAGGACCCGGAGGAGCGCCCCTGGTGATTGGGAGGACGATCAGCAGCCTGGTGTCTTTCCTTTTCCTTTATCCTGTTATCGACACGAATAGCCCTGGTAATTAATGTCTCTAGATCAATGGGTAACTCAAAAGGTGAAAATCTGTCCTTTATAGCCTCCGACAACCCATTCATGAATGCATCCACTTGTGCAGGCATATTCCACCCACTGTCTGTTGCAAGGGTTCGGAAGTCAATGGCATAGTCTATCACTGGGCGAGTGTTCTGTTTTAGCTGCAGTAAGACTCGGGAAGCTTCCTTAGCAGAGGAAGTGTGATAAAAAATACTGCTAAATGTTCTTTGGAAGAGGTCTAGATCCTGACAGACTGCGGAGCCCCGAGACCACTCCGCAGTGGCCCATGCTGCGGCTCGTCCCGTCAAATAGGACACAATAAATGCAACCCTGGCCTGGTCTGAGGGGAAGTGTGCAGGGTTATGCTTGAAGTGGAGATCACATTGTACAAGGAATGATCTACAATTCTCAGAGTCTCGAGAGAACTTATCTGGTGAAGCCAGGCGTAGAATCAGCGTGGGGTTCGCAGGCGTGGCCGGAACAGCAGGCGGATGGCCGGCTGAAGGTTCAACGTGAGCCAGTGGAGAAGCTGCCGAGGTTGGGTCGAGACGAGCCAGAACCTGATGGAGTTGTACAGCGAGGTGGTTAATCTGGGTCGTCACTGATGACTGGAACTCGCCTTGTCTATCGTTCAGCTCGCGCACCCCGTGACTGACTGAGCGCAGCTGCTCCTCCTGGTGCTGGATCTTCGTGCCCTGGTTGGCAAGGGCTGATTTCCAAATCTTAGAGTCGGCTGAGTCCATATTATGGCCAGTTCGTTCTGTTATGCTCTGGGGCACACAGGAACTGGACTCAAACGCACGACTCACACTCAAGAGTCAATTTGGAGAAAATAAAGGCGTTCTTTAATTTTCACATTAAAGAACACTGCGATTCGAACCAAAAACTCTAAACTTACTCAGCTACAAAAACATTAATTACAAAAATTACTTACTAGCTATACTACGACCGAGAGCACATGAATCAGAGCACATGAATCACAATACGAACTGGCACAAGACAAAGGGAGGCGTGGACTATATATACATGAGGTAAGGGCACACAGGTGGAAACAATCAAGGCGGGGCTGACAATTACAATGGCAGGAAGTCAAGGGACCTGAAATGAGAATCTAAACACAGAACATGACACAAGACTAACAGATATGACGGGACATTACACCTGCGTCTATTTCCTATGTTTCTATGTTTTCAAAATTCGCTTAAGATTCTCCATAATTGTCTGTGCCAGCACTATCCTGTGTCCAGTTATGCTTCTGGTTCTGGTTGATTACTGTGCAAACACCACATAAGTGGTGATCTCGCGCAGGTCGGTGTGAGTAGACTACTGGATTAAATTTTGAAGTGGCCCTTTTTGATCAAATTGAGGAGATCTACTTGCCCGGTTCCCAGGCCCGCACTCCCTCATCTTTGCCATGGATGTCCAGTCACTCCACACTTCCATCCCCCACAAGGATGGTCTCGAAGCCCTCCGTTTCTTCCTCGACCGTAGAACCAGCCAATACCCATCTACTAACTCTCTTCTCCGCCTAGCAGAGCTGGTTCTTACCCTTAACAACTTCTCCTTTGACTCCTCCCACTTCCTCCAAACCAGAGGCGTAGCTATGGGCACTCGCATGGGCCCTAGCTATGCCTGCCTTTTTGTCGGGTACGTCGAACAATCCCTGTTCCGGGCGTACACCGGCCGCATTCCCGAACTCTACCTCCGCTACATCGACGACTGCATTGGTGCTACCTCTTGTACCCATGCAGAACTCACTGACTTCATACACTTCACTTCCAATTTCCATCCTGCCCTTAAATATACCTGGACTATCTCCGACATCTCCCTCCCGTTTCTGGACCTCACCATCTCCATCACAGGAGACAGACTAGTGACTGACATCTACTATAAACCCACTGACTCGCACAGCTATCTGGACTACACTTCTTCCCACCCAGTCCCCTGCAAAAAGTCTATCCCCTACTCCCAATTCCTCCGTCTACGCCACATCTGCGCCCGGGATGAGGTGTTTCACACTAGGGCATCAGAGATGTCCTCGTTCTTCAGGAAACGGCGTTTCCCCTCTTCCATTATAGGTGAAGCTCTCACTAGGGTCTCTTCTACATCCCGCAGCTCCGCACTTGCTCCCCCTCCCCCCAATCGTAACAAGGACAGAATTCCCCTCGTTCTCACCTTCCACCCCACAAGCCAGCGTATCCAACAAATCATCCACCAAAATTTCCGTCACCTATAACGGGACCCCACCACTGGCCATATCTTCCCATCCACTCCTCTTTCTGTGTTCCGCAGAGACCGTTCCCTCCGTAACTCCCTGGTCACTCGTCCCTTCCTACCCAAACCACCCAATCCCCGGGCACTTTCCCCTGCAACCGCACGAGATGCAACACCTGTCCCTTTACCTCCCCCCTCAACGCCATCCAAGGACCCAAACAGTCTTTCCAGGTGAGACAGAGGTTCACCTGCACCTCCACCACCTCATCTATTGCATCCGCTGCTCCGGATGTCAACTTATTTACATCGGTGAAACCAAACGCAGGCTCGGCGATCGCTTCGCTCAACACCTGTGCTCAGTCCACATTAAACAAACTGATCTCCCGGTGGCCGAGCACTTCAACTCCCCCTCCCATTCCCAGTCTCACCTTTCTGTCATGGGCCTCCTCCAGTGCCACAGTGAGTCCCACCGGAAATTGGAGGAACAGCACCTCATATTTCGCCTGGGCAGCTTGCATCCCAGTGGTATGAACATTGACTTCTCCAACTGTAGATAGTTCCTCTGTCCCTCTCTTCCCCTCCCCCTTCCCAGATCTCCCACTGTCTTCCTGTCTCCACTTATATCCTTCCTTTGTCCCACCCCCCTGACATCAGTCTGAAGAAGGGTCTCGACCTGAAACGTCGACCATTCCTTCTCTCCCGAGATGCTGCCTGACCTGCTGAGTTACTCCAGCATTTTGTGAATAAATACCTTCGATTTGTACCAGCATCGGTAGTTATTTTCTTATAGAATTGTTTGGGAACATGTTTGAAAACATCTTCCACTTGTTTTCGAACAGTTTGGCATGCTGTGTTGCTAATTTAGCTGACAACTCCATTTTAGCTGACATGGTCTGTTACAATACACATGCCTTATATCATCAAGCACTTATCTTTATTTGTGTTACCACTTTCTGTAGACTTGCACCTAAAGGTCGCTCTGTACATTTCATTTGAAATGACCGTGTTTCATCCTGAATTTTCTCATTCCTTAGAAAAGAAAGGCTTTGGGGAGCCAATGCAGAGTTTGTCAAAATGGTGCATTGTGTTCAATTTAGGTCACCCTTTTGCAAGAAGGATGCCATTAAGCTGTGAAAAGTGCAGGCAAGATTTACAAGGATGTTCTAGTTTTATTTATTTTTTAGTTTTACAAATGTAGCATGGAAACAGACCCTTCGGTCCAACTCATCCGTTCAATCATTGATCATCGATTCTCACTGGTTCAATGTTTTCCCACTTTCACACACATTCATGTCACTCCAAGAGCAATTTTACAAATCTCAATTCACCTGCACATTTGTACATTTTCGGCAAAGTGGCAGAAAACAGGAGCACCCAGAGGAAACCCACACAGTTACAGGGGGACGTACAAATTCCTCGCAGAGTGAAAATCCGGGTCTCCGGTGCTGTGAGGCAGTGATTGTGTCAGCCATGCCAATGTGCCAGTTCTCCAGGATCTGAGGTATCGGGAGAGGTGAGGTAGGTTAGGACTTTATCCCTTGGAGAGCAGGAGGCTGGGGTAATATTATGGAGGTGTATAAAATCATGAGGGGAATTCGTGAGGTGAATGCACAGTCTTTTACACAGGGTAGGGAAATCAAGAACAGGACATAGCTTTAAGGTGAGAAGGGGAGGATTTAATAGAAAACTGAGGGGTAACGTTCACTCCGAACTACATGGAACGAGCACTTCAGGGATGTATGGTAGAGGCATTTAAAAGACACTTGTTGGTGAAACCTCACTTGAACTGAGCTTTAAAGTGGAGGGGCAAAGTTTATGGGAGATGTGCGGGGCAGGATTTTTAAACAGAATTTGTTGGGTGCCTGGAATGCACTGCCAGTGATGGCGGTGGATACAGATATGTCAATGGTTCGTAGAGCATTTTGAATGGGCATATGGATATGCAGGGAAAGGAAGGATATTCAGTAAACTCAGGCCTGCAGTTCATTCTCCAGCACCTAGACCGCCAGGGGACCTAAGCAAGGTTTCGTTTGTGGATTTTAGCTCTGCAGTCAACACCATTGTGCCAGAACTACTACACTCCAAACTCTCCCAGTTGGCTGTGCCTGAACCCCTCTGTCAGTGGATCACCAACTTCCTGACAGACAGGAAGCAGCATGTCAGGCTGGGAAAGTACACTTCGGGCTCGCTGATCCTCAGCATAAGAACATCTCAAGGTTGCGTACCTGCCTTTACTCTCTCTACATCAACGACTGCACCTCCACCGACTCCTCTGACATCAGCCGCCTCAAATTCTCCACTCCCCTGACGAACTCCAACCTGTCCCCTCCTGAACGTGCAGCCATCCACTCACTCCGCAACAACCCGGAGTTAATCATTAAACCCGCTGACAAGGGAGGGGCTGTCGTAGTCTGGCGTGCTGACCTCTACCGGACCGAGGCCAGACGACAACTATCAGACACCTCTTCCTACCTATCCCTGGACCATGACCCCACCGATAAACACCAGACCTTTATCAGCAGCACTATCACTGACCTCATCATCTCCGGCGATCTACCCCCCAGTGCCTCCAATCTCATAGTTCCCCAGCCCCGCACAGCCTGATTCTACCTCCTACCCAAAATCCACAAACATAACTGTCCCGGCAGACCCATTGTCTCTGCCTGCTCATGCCCCACCGAACATATCTCTACCTACCTCGACTCCATCCTATCCCCCCTGGTTAAATCCCTCCCCACCTACGTCCAAGACACCTCACACGCTCTCCATCTCCTTGATAACTTCCGGTTCCCAGGCCCCCACTCCCTCATCTTCACCATGGATGTCCAATCACTCTACACTTCCATCCCCCACAAGGATGGTCTCGAAGCCCCCCGTTTCTTCCTCGACCGTAGAACCAGCCAATCCCCATCGACCAACACTCTCCTCCGCCTAGCAGAGCTGGTTCTTACCCTCAACAACTTCTCCTTTGACTCCTCACACTTCCTCCAAACCAGCGGCGTAGCCATGGGCACTCGCATGGGCCCTAGCTACACCTGCCTCTTTGTCAGGTACGTCGAACAATCCCTGTTCCAGACGTACACTGGCCCCATCCCTGAACTCTACCTCCGCTACATCGACGACTGCATTGGTGCTACCTCTTGCACCCATGCAGAACTCACTGACTTCATACACTTCACCTCCAATTTCCATCCTGCCCTTAAATATACCTGGACTGTCTCTGACATCTCCTTCCCGTTTCTGGACCTCACCATCTCCATCACAGGAGACAGACTAGTGACGGACATTTAATATAAACCCACTGACTCGCACAGCTATCAGGACTACACTTCTTCCCACCCGGTCCCCTGCAAAAAGTCTATCCCCTACTCCCAATTCCTCCGTCTACGCCGCATCTGCGCCCGGGATGAGGTGTTTCACACTAGGGCTTCCGAGATGTCCTCGTTCTTCAGGAAACGGGGCTTCCCCTCCGCCATTATAGATGAGGCTCTCACTAGGGTCTCCTCTACATCCCGCAGCTCCGCTCTTGCTCCCCCTCCCCCCACTCGCAACAAGGACAGAATCCCCCTCATTCTCACCTTCCACCCCACCAGCCAGCGGATCCAACATATCATCCACCAACATTTCCGTCACCTACAACGGGACCCCACCACTGGCCATATCTTCCCATCCCCTCCCCTCTCTGCATTCCGCAGAGACCGTTCCCTCCATAACTCCCTGGTCCACTCGTCCCTTCCTACCCAAACCACCCCAACCCCGGGCACTTTCCCCTGCAACCGCACGAGATGCAACACCTGTCCCTTTACCTCCCCCCTCAACTCCATCCAAGGACCCAAACAGTCGTTCCAGGTGAGACAAAGGTTCACCTGCACCTCCTCCAACCTCATCTATTGCATCCGCTGCTCTAGATGTCAACTTATTTACATCGTCGAAACCAAACGCAGGCTCGGCGATCTCTTCGCTGAACACCTGCGCTCGGTCCGCATTAACAAAACTGATCTCCCGGTGGCCGAGCACTTTAACTCCCCCTCCCATTCCCAGTCTGACCTTTCTGTCATGGGCCTCCTCCAGTGCCATACTGAGGCCCGCCGGAAGTTGGAGGAGCAGCACCTCATATTTCGCCTGGGCAGTTTGCAGCCCGGCGGTATGATCGTCGACTTCTCCAACTTTAGATAGCTCCTCTGTCCCTCCCTTCCCCTCCTCCTTCCCAGATCTCCCTCTATCTTCCTGTTCCACCTATATCCTTCCTTTGTCCCGCCCCCCTGACATCAGTCTGAAGAAGGGTCTCGACCCGAAACGTCACCCATTCCTTCTCTTCCGCGATGCTGCCTGCCCTGCTGAGTTACTCCAGCATTTTGTGAATAAATCGATTTGTACCAGCATCTGCAGTTATTTTCTTATACTCCTCTGTCAAGATTTTGAAATGTGCGGGGAACACAACCCCTGATTGAATTGATCTAGGATGGGGAGGAATCTGCCTACAGACAGGAAGTTCCCTGGAACTGGATCTCCGAGATCTTCGGTGTCCTCCCACACTCCAAAGACGTACAGGTATGTAGGTTAATTGGCTGGGTAAATGTAAAAATTGTCCCTAGTGGGTGTAGGATAGTGTTAATGTCCGGGGATCGCTGGACGGCACGGACTTGGTGGGCCGAAAAGGCCTGTTTCCGGCTGTATATATATGATGATGATGATGATGATGGTGATCATCTACAGGGACCTTAAATGGGAGGCCACCATCGACTCCACAGTCAAAACGGCCCAACAGAGGATGTACTTCCTGCGACTGCTGAAAAAACACAATCTGCCACAGGCACTGATGGTCCAGTTTTATACTGCCATCATGGAGTCTGTCCTCGCCTTCTCCATCATGGTCTGGATTGGCTCAGCCTCCAAGCATGACATCCGGAGGTAGCAGCGCATCGTTCGATCAGCTGCGAAGGTTGTTGGCTGCAACCTTTCCCCCATTACCGAACTCTACGCTGCAAGGGCCAGGAAGGGAGCGGCTAAGATCATGTCTGATACGTCTCACCCAGGCCACAACCTCTTTGAAGCACTTCCCTTCCGGGAGGTGACTCCGGACTGTCAAAGCCGCCACAGCCAGACATAAAAACAGCGTTTTTTCCACGACCAGCAGCTCTCAACAGCCAAAAGTCTGTAGCTCCCTTTTGCTCTGGTAGTTTATTTTATTCTTCACATGTTTAAATTTTAATGTTTTATTTTCAATTGTCCACTGTATATCGTGATATCTTTGCGAGCAAAGCAATTTGTACGAATTTATCCAATTAAATTCAATTCAATTATCTTCTATGCATGCTCATCCTTCCTCTGGTCTACTGACAAGAATTTAGCAAAGTACTCCAGGTGCGGTCTAACCTGTCTTTGCAAAGTTACAAAAGAGCGTCGCCAGATTTATGTTCCATGCACCGACCTGCGCTATTAACCGCGTTATTAGGGTATTCACATGGAAACTACCCGTGTCCCCTCTGTCGGCCAGCAGGAGACTTCAACTGCAAGAACTTTCTTCAACAGATATTCCGTTGTGCTCCGGCGACACAGGTGACTGCAGCTGCTGAAATCTGGAGCAAAGCACAAACTACCCTGAGGAACACAGCGGGTCAAGCAGCATCTGGGTCATAGAATAGAATAGAATTTCTTTATTGTCATTGTGGTGGTACATAAAACGAAATTCAGGCGCACTGCCTAAGCGGAGCTCAAATGTACAAGATAAAAAATAACAATGAAGTAACAGTAAAAGAGTGAGAAAATCCAAGGGATAGACGAAGTGGAGGTAAGTGTGGACCTGGTGGTTAGATGGTTTTCAGATGTCCGCAAATTTGGGGAGCGCGAACAATAAGGGAGCCTATAAAAGGTACACGGTTTGTACATCGTTGATAGATATGACCGAAGATGAAGCAAGTGGAGGGCTATCCGGGAAAGTACAAGATGGGAGGAGAAATGTAAGGGGAAGATATAACATTAATGAAAGACCCTTAAAACCTTGATCTGCAGAACAATATTGCGGTGTAGTCCATCATCCCAGGTAAGTGGCAACACAAGCAGGTAGAGATGTAAAGAGGCGTATGGTATACCGTATTCGGTGGCCCCGATGAGGCTTCTCTCCATTCGGCGAGACCAAGTGTAGACTTGGCGACGGTTTCGTCGGATATTTGCACTCTGTCAGCAAAGTCATGCTCGAGCTCCCGTTTATGAACTATTTTAACTCCGCTTCCCGTTCCCGTATCCATGTTTCAACCCTTGGCACCGTGAAGCCACACGAAAACTGGAGAATCAGCTCCTCGTATTTCAACCCAGCCGCATGGACACTGAATTCTCCAATTTCAAGTAATGCACCGCAAACGACGTCTCTCTTTCCCCGGCCACGGACCCCTCCCCAGATGTACACATTCCCCTATCATCTCGCACTACACTCATCATACTCCGTTCTCCTCCCGCTCTTATCCCACACCGTGCCACACACTTGCATTGATCCGTCTTATTTCCCCTCCCCTCTTTCCATCTACCTTCATCCCCACCTCTGTCAATATTTCACTCTTTTGGTTCTTTCCCTATGCAAATCGTCTTTGCCCCGTTTACATCAATAGTTTTTGTAACTTATTCTACCTACCTCCAAATCACTCGTCCCCATCTCTATTCACATCACCCGAAAGGTTTGTCTCTACCCAATCTTTCTATTTCAGCTTTCTGGATCCGACTCGAGTCAGCCAGCATCGGGGTCCCGACCCGAGGATAGTCTCTCTTCTCTCCCCGCAGATGCTGCTTGATAATCGGAGTTCCTCCAGCATGTTATTTACCACAGGCTTGTGGCTTGCTTACATCGAAGAGTATGAGTCCTTCTGCAGTTGTACAGCGCACCTAGTGAGACCGCACCTGGAGTACTGTGTGCAGTTTTGGTCGCCAAATTTGAGGAAGGATATTCTCACTATTGAGGGCGTGCAGCGTCGGTTTACTAGGTTAATTCCCGGAATTGCGGGGACTGTCGTAAGTTGAAAGATTGGAGCGACTTGGGTTGTATACACTGGAATTTAGAAGGATGAGAGGGGATCTTATTGAAACATATAAGATTATTAAGGGGCTGGACACGTTAGAGGCAGGAAACTTGTTCCCAATGTTGGGGGAATCCAGAACCAGGGGTCACAGTTTACGAATAAGGGGTAGGCCATTTAGAACGGAGATGAGGAAACACTTTTTCAGTCAGAGAATTGTAAATATGTGGAATTCTCTGCCCCAAAAGGCAGTGGAGGCCAATTCTTTGAATACATTCAAGAGAGAGCTAGATAGAGCTCTTAAGGATAGCAGAGTCAGGGGGTATGGGGAGAAGGCAGGAACGGGGTACTGATTGAGATTGATCAGCCATGCTCACATTGAATTGTGGTGCTGGCTTGAAGGGCCGAATGGCCTACTCCTGCACCTATTGTCTGTTGTCTATTGTCTATTTAGTCAGCAAGTAATGTTACAGCTTTGATGACTCCGGATTCTGGCGCCCCATTATGGGAAGAATGTGGAAGCTTTGGAGAGGTCGAAGAAGATATTGACCAGAATGTTGCCTGGCTTAGCGATTATTAGCTACACGGAGAAATTGAACGAAGTTGCATTAGTTTCTTTGGAACGCAGGTTGGCGGGGAGATCAGGTAGAAGTACTTTGAATTATGAGAAATAGGTGAGACATCAGAGCCATCTGCCTCTTCATATCCATATTCATATTTCCTCACTGGGAAGTGGCCTCTGACTTTCTTACCTGTCTTTATTTCTCATAATTTTATACTTATATCAGAGCATAGCTAGAGAGCATAGATTTAATGTGAGATGGACAATGTTTTAAGGAATATGTGCGGGGCGGGTACTTTTTACACGATGGTCGTTTGCATCTGGAACACACTTCTAGTGCTGGCAGTGGAACCAGTTACAATTCTGCCAGTTAAAAGGCTTTTAGATGGGTATATGTATCGTTCTATGTTCTATGTTTTCAATGTATTATAATCTACTTCTAAAATACCACGTTGAGTCTCTTGGTCTCACCCAGCCTGCGACATTCCTATTATACGGCCCATTCGTCACCACCTCTCTCCTGCTTACGTCTTTCTTCGTTTCCTCTTTCCTCGTTCTATGAGGAGTAACTGACCTGAGTGCAATAGTTTCCCGTTCGCCCACGGATTATCTGTCCTGCTGGGTGATTCCAACATGTTCCGTGTCTCTGTTAAGTTCTTTAGCTTTACAGTATTTAAGATGTTCAAGCTGAAGAATCCGACTGATGGGACTGTTCTGACAGCGGGAAACAAATCCAGGTGCGACCGTCCACTTCTTTTCCAAAGGTAATGTAAAATTAATTTAGCGTGTACTTAATTCAAACAAACATATATGTTTCACGTCACCATCTTATCCAATGGAACACTTCTCAATCATACACATTGGCACTGAGCTTATTTCAAGTTTTGCAATAGCGCTCTGCACAATATCCCCAAGTTAATCAAAACGCCACATTCCCCCACGGTTAAACGAGGATGAAACCCCTCCTTGCTTTAGCTGATACGTTTTTGGAAGACTTGTAGGGCTAGGACATTAATGACGGAAAGTTAGGATCCTTCCAACTGTGTATGAAGTGTCCACCACATTTGCAAGGATACAGAATGGCAACAACGTAGTTTGATACGGAGACTCATAAAAGCATGGAGGGTATTAAACTGCACATAGAATATAAGATCAGGAAGCCATAAATTCAAGTACATATACAAATCTGCAGGCCATCTTGTCGGCGCCGGCTGTTTAAACGTATCTTATACGTATTTCATCCAGCAAAAAAAATGTTGAGCCTGTTGCGCTCTTCACGATTTACAGTGGCCAATTCCATTATATCCTCCGCGTATCTGGGACAAGGAAGCAAGGCCGAAGCAGCCAGCGAAACAAAATAAAAGGCCGGACAAAACCAGCGGCTTAGGCGCCACCTCTGGAGGAGACGGGCGGGACGACACCATGTCGGGACACTTCTTCATACTGAGAGTGCAGGGCGAGAAACCTGGAACGGAGAACAGGAGGTCGGCCAATGCCCGGCAATGATATGCGGATTTTTTGCGGGACCGATGAGTAGAGACGCGGACAAGGGTGAGAGATGTAAAGAAAACAAAGGCTGTCAAATAAGGACAAACGTTGTGCAATGGAATGTAAACCGCAGCGAGGGATATGGTGGAAGTGGACGTTAGGGGAGGGAGTAGTGGGGATATGCAAGGGAAGTGGGGAACCCGGGGAATGGATATATGCGTACGGAGGAGGGGTAAGTAGCAGGGTGACAAGGCAGGGGGAGAAATATTTGGCAACAGTATGGGGAGGGGTAAGACAGGGTGTCGGGGATATTACTTCAACGGACATCTGGTATTCGTCGGCGCATAGAGGGCAAGTCCTTAGCGAAATGGTGAAAGCGACGCCCCCTGCGGTTGAAAAGGGGACTCGCATGGAGGGATTCCATGGTCTGGGTAAAGCAGAGCGGGGAGATGAATCTCCGCGACCCAGGCCGCACAGCAGGATGTCACGTTACAACTTTGTAAAACAAAGTCATATTTGTAATACTGGGTGGAATCGCGGACTGCGCAACCGTCAGAGGTTGCAGGCAGACTAGGATGGTACCTGAAGTGGTGACTGCTGTCTGCGAGTACAGGCGGGGCAAGTGCGTTTAGAAACAGAGATAAACCAGGAGTGGGGTTCTGCTTGAAGTTCACAAAGTGATGAGGGCCGTAGCGAGACTTCTTACCCCCCACCCCTCGGTCATGGCTGACCATGAGTGATGCATCCTAGTTGGCTGCTTGCTCCACACCTTGGCTAGAGCAGCGTCGCTTGTGGCTGAAGAGACCAATGCGGGAATGACAGTCAGTCGCAAAGGTCACATTTGCGTGTGGTCACCGGTCTGTTGAAGTTGCTACGCCCCTTTCTGCGTGTTCGCTTGTCTGCCGCTGCGTTAATCAGTTTCCCTTCCCCCGTTTTAAGATGTTGGTTCGGTTTACCTCTCCACCTCAATACGGTCAGCTGCAAGGCTCTCCCAGGACTCCATGTCAATGTTGAGCGCCTTCAAATCTCTTTTGCAGGCATCCTTGCAACGTAGCTGGGGGGCGGCCGATGGTTCTCCTCCCAGATGTCAGCTCTCCATGGAGGACGTCCTTTGGAATATGGCCATCCAACATTGCCGTGTACTTGGCCCAGCCACCGCAATCTGCGCTGCTTGAGTAGGGTGTACATACTCGGAAGGCCAGCGCGGGACAGAATCTCGGCGTGAGGTGCAGATTTTAATAGCGCGAAAGGGGCGAGAGGCGGTGTTCCGGCCGTTGCTTGCTGGGAAAGAGTTGCAAGAAAATAAAAACAGTGGAACTGAAACCATGCGAGACGTTTCATCCGGTTTGGCGCGTTCCAATCATGCTCAGCTATTTCCTATGAAACGAGCGAATAAAATCCCCATTAACCATTCATCAGCCCACTTGCCCAACATGTCAAGATCCTGTTGCAATTTTGACAACCATCTTCGCCTCTTTAGTGTCATCTGCAAACTTATTAATTATGCCTTGTCTGTTCTCATCCAATTCATTGATATAGATAACAAACAGCAATGGGCCCAGCACCGAAACCTGGAGCACCCACTACTCACCGGCCTCCAGTCCGAAAAACAACGTTCTACTGTCACTTTCTGCTTCCTTCCATGAAACCAATGTTCTATCCATTCGCCTAGATGTCTTTTGTTCCCATGCCATGTAGCCTTACGGAGCAGCCTGCCACACGTACCTTCACAAATACCTTGCTCAAATCCATATATTCGCCGTCCTCAGCTCTGCCCTCAACAACATTTTGCTGAGATTTTCAAAAGCGAACGGGAAACTACAGGGAACTTGATCAATCATCTTGTTTAATTCTCGTTTATATGGAGCACTTCGGGATACGTGCCAATCACACAAAGCCCAACTATTCACCTGCAAAGAATAAACTTACTGAAACCGCCAAGTAACTGGAAAATAAACTTCACATTGGTGGAACTTGTAGCGCTGCTGGCAAGTAGCTGCGGAGCCCCTGTTTCAATCCGGACACGTAGTGTTGATAGTGTGGAGTTTGAACCCTCTCCCTGAGACCTCTTGGATTCCATCAGTCTCCCCAGAGTTCCTCTGACATTTGAAAGACTTCGGTGTTGTTCGGCTGATTTGACTGTTTAAAATGTGTCGATAAGTGTACCACCTGGAGAAGCTGATGGGAACACGGGGCACATTGAAACGAATGTTGTCTGTAGGTTCTTGTTCAATGGCGGGATATATAGGGGTCGGGGCTGTGAACACATTATGTGACTCTATGATTTAGATTTCAGTGAAGTGCGCAGTTGAAAATAAGCCATGGAATAAATGTTTTAAAAATCATTGCTAAGAATTTGCTTATCACTGGCAGTAATATCCTAGAATCCAAGTCAGTTGGTGGGAATGCAGGAGAATAAAAGTAAGTTAGTATCAAACGGATTAAATCCGTCGACTGCATGGATCTGATTTCCGGCTGTTTGCGTCCGGAACGATTGTTTGCCACCCAAGACAAATAAGGGCAGAAATTAGTTTAAAACAGTCCCATTCAAGCCAAACACACGAGAACACAAAATGGTGTCTCCGGCATTGGAAACTGGTGTCTCCGGTGTTTTCATTGTCATCAACTGGATTGTGCACTAATGGAGGAGAATATCAGGCGGTATTAAATTATGAGTGTAATAAGTTATGTTTCCATGCCCGGGGCCGACCTTTCCAATGAATTATGACTGTTACGATTTGAGGAAAGACGTTCTTGCCTTAGAGGGAGTACAGAGAAGGTTCACCAGATTGATCCCTGGGATGGCGGGACTTTCATATGAGGAAAGACTGGATAGACTGGGCTTGTACTCGCTGGAATTTAGAAGACTGAGGGGGGATCTTATAGAAACATATAAAATTCTTAAGGGGTTGGAGAGGCTAGATGCGGGAAGATTGTTCCCGATGTTGGGGGAGTCCAGAACCAGGGGTCACAGCTTAAGGATAAGGGGGAAGTCTTTTAGGACCGAGATGAGAAAACATTTCTTCACACAGAGAGTGGTGAGTCTGTGGAATTCTCTGCCACAGAAGGTAGTTGAGGCCAGCTCATTGGCTATATTTAAGAGGGAGTTAGATGTGGCCCTTTTTGCTAAAGGGATCAGGGGGTATGGAGAGAAGGCAGGTACAGGCTACTGAGCTGGATGATCAGCCATGATCATATTGAATGGCGGTGCAGGCTCGAAGGGCCGAATGGCCTACTCCTGCACCTATTTTCTATGTTTCTGTTTCTATGAAACCAAACACATTCCATTGGTATTTCCCTGATGACGATTTGGAATGACAACTCATCCCTTCAGACAATCTATGACGTCACCGATTCAAGGCGAAATTAAATGTGTCACCCCTAGTGGATAGAAAATTGGTTTCGTGGTGGGAAGCATAAGGTAATGGTGGAAGCTTGCTTCTCGGACTGGAGGCCAGTGACTAGTGATGTGCCTCAGGGTCGGTGCTGGGCCATTACTGTTTGTCATCTATATCAACGATTTGGATGCGAACATCAAGTTAGCAAGTTTGCTGATGCTACAAAAGAGAATGGTTGAGGAAAGATTGCAACAGGATTTTCAGTTCAGTTCTGTTTAGTTTATTGTCCCGTGTACGGTCGTACAGTAAAAAGCTTTTGTTGCGTGCTCACCAGGCAGCAGAAAGACAATGCATGAATACAATCGATCAAATTACAGTGTATACATACTGTACATGATAAGGGAACAACGTTTAATGCAAGGTAAAGCCAGCAAAGTCCGATAAGTCTTAATTGATTGGTCAGGTGGGCTGAGGAAAGGTTAATGGAATTTAATACATAGAAATGTGAAGTGCTGCCTTTTCGGAAGTTTAACATGGCCAGGGCTTACACAGTGAATGGTAGGGCTCTGGGGAATGTTGTGAGGCGGTATAGAGGTGCAGGTGCATGGTTCTCGGAGGTGCCATCGCGGGTAGATCGGGTAGTCGAAGTGGCTTTTGGCACAATGGCCTTCATCGATCAGACAATTGAGTATAGAAGTTGAGAGGTGATGTTGCAGTTGTCCAAGTCGTGAGTGAGGCAGTATTTAGAGTATTTGTTGAGATCTGGGCACCTAGTAATAGGAAAGACGTTGTCTAGCTGGAAAGGGTATAGAGAGGATTTACAAGTTGTTGCCAGGACTAGAGGTGTGAGCTATAGGGGGCGATTGAGTAGGATGAGACTCTATTCCTTCGAGCGCAGGAGGATGAGGGGTATTTTTATGGAGGTCTATAAAATCATGACAGGAATAGATAGGACAGATGAACAAAGTCCCTTGCCCAGAGTCGGTGAATGAAAGATCAGAGAATATAATTTTTCAGTGAAGGTAAAACCATTTAATAGAAATCTCATGGGTACCTTGTCACGCAAATTGTGGTTGTGTTGGACAAGCTGCTAGAGGAGGTAGTTGACGCAGGGACTTTCCCAACGTTTCACAAACATTGGGAAAGGACAGGACAGATTTAATGGGATATGGACCAAACGCGGGCAGGTGGGACTAGTGTAATGGGGGCATGTTGCCCGGTGAGGGTTAGTTGGGCCGAAGTGTCTGTTTCCAAGCTGCATTACTCTATAACTATGTCTGTTAGCCACTACTGGCTGGGACTTAAGGAATAATCTCGTGAGTCAGTCAGTGTTAAAAAATATTTCAAATATCAATGGAGACAACGTTTAACTTTAAAAATGTAGTTCGACCAAGTATTTGAATCTCGGTGTAGGAGTTGCCATTGTTGAGGCAATGTAAATCAGTGACCGGGCATTTAAAGAACCGCTGATGATGGAGCTGTGGACGTCGCTGGGCTACAAAACCACAAGGAACACACTCTTGAATGTGCCTCGTGTCATTAATGTTGGAAGTTTTCCATGTACAAATAGCGGTGGTGAAAGCAAAGATGTAAAAAAAATTACAGGGTTCGTAACACAATGTAGATATTTAGGTTTTGATTTAACTTTGACAGATAAGGTCCAATCGGCTGAGGCTGGGAGATGAGCGGTTTGCAGAAATCGCGATGAAGATTTGTTTTCTCCGAAGTGCCCGAACCATTGTTCAGCCTCGTGGAGCTTCACCTGAATAACCACGTGGTACTTACTTCACAATATTATGCAACTCTGTGAAAAAAATAGGTTTGCTCAGGGACTGTGATCAACATGAAACTAATGACACCCAACGGTCCCGCAGGGATAATCCCTTTCCTTCAAATAAGGGAACCTTTACAATGAGCCATTCCGTAATCAAAAAAGGAGTTAACCTAGATGCCATTGGAGGAAAACAGTGACAAGGAGATGGACGTAATACAGATTGTTAGTATCATATACGAGATCGAAAAGATATACTACCCGATCCTGGCTATTCTCGGTGTTCCACGTAAGTAAGGATAGCTCTCGTTTATGCTGTGCATATTTGAGAATCTGGCTGTATGTCTCTCGAAACTGCCTCTTTTAATTTCAAGTTCAGTGATTGCACTCTGCCGCGGGATTATTAATGCGCGAGCCATTCTTGCTGTGACTGTCATTTTGAACATCGTATTTTGCAGGATTAAACGCAGAGGGATCGGTAAGTTCCCGGTGTTTGCACTGGTTAACATCGAGCATAGTCACGTTGCATTATGTTCATTCACGTCCCATTGTCCAGTTCTAGCTGAATTGATGGAACATACAAAGTCACAGTGGACGGTGGAAATGCTAAATGTTAAAGGAAAGTGGGACAGCAGCTGTGCCGGTCAATGTTTCAATTCAGTGTCCTTCCACTGGGTGATTTCCTGGCTTACATGTTCACAACAGGATCGGGTGAATTGCGGAGCGTGTAGAACTGCAGACCCAATGTGAATGATTAACCACCTCGAACCTAATCATGTTTCTGTCGAAATCATCCCAGTCTCTTTTTGCGTCAACTGACCTTCTCTGTGGTTACCGTGGGATTAAAATCTGCGTTCCAGATATAATTTCATGTTTGCCGTTTAGTTCGATTGAGTGATTTCTAAAACTTAATTTAAACAGAAAGTTCCACTGCACTGTGGGATGCACTTCACAGTGCTAGGAGAACCGGCTTTGTTCCCTCTCTATATGATCTCTGTGTAACTTGACAAGTGCGCAATCACTTGATATGCACTACTCCTTCCTCATTTGCAACTTTACTCCAAGCGCAAAGATACAAGAAATCACACATTCCCTTCAGATAACAAGTCAAAGATAGGCATCATCTGGGTGAATTGCAAAATGGAAGTTAATCTATACTTACCAACTGCATGGTAAACGCCAATCTGATTCACGTCAATGTAATTTTGGATTCCTGTCTAATACTGAACCACATGTCAGGGGTGATCTACACGCATTCACACAGCATAAACGGACCGCTTTGTTGCTACGGATAATAATAATAATAATAATAATAATAATAATAATAATAATAATAATAATAATAATAATAATAATAATAATAATAATAATAATAATAATAATAATAATAATAATAATAATAATAATAATAATAATAATAATAATAATAATAATAATAATAATAATAATAATAATAATAATAATCCTTTATTCGTCCCACAAAGGGGAAATTTGCAGGGTTACAGCAGCAAAGTGGATGGCAAAAATAAATAAGCATTCATTAAAAAATAAAATAACGATAATTATCTTTATTTACTGGTCTACTAGGAGCAGTGCTGATTGCTCGATATCTCTCCTTCACACACTTGGGGTGAAGACGTCTGTCACTGAAGGAGCAGCTCAGCGCAGTGACAGTGCATTATATTGCGCAGTGCATTACCCATGTCGTATTATTAAGCCTTATTCGTTAAGACTCATAACGTTGTTCTTTGCTTTCGGAATCACACAGATGCAATGGTGAATTGCTAATGATCTTCATCGAATTAAAGTGTGCTTGTTCACGACGCTTAACTCATGTAAACCACATAGTGTGGAGGTTGCAAGCATATTGCGCTAGTACTATGTTCATTCTTTTTGCCTCACAGTGAACCTGGTGACGATTGTGGTCCTGTGTCGAGGAAAGTGTGGTCTCTCCATCTGTGTCACCCGCTACCTGGTGGCCATGGCAGCGGCGGATCTATTGGTCATTATCTTTGACCGGATATTGAGACAGATTCCGATTGCTCATCACATAAATTTTGTTAAGTCAATCCCCCTGTGTAATATCCACGCCGTCTTGCTTTCCACAGTGACCGACTGTTCTGTGTGGTTCACCGTTTCCTTCACCTTTGACCGATTTGTTGTCATCTGTTGCCAAAAGCTGAAGCATAGATATTGCACTGAGAAAACAGCGGCTGTGGTTCTGGGCACAGTGAGTGAACTGAGCAGCGCAAAGAATGTTTTCTGGTATTTTATGTACACAGCTGCGTACAGATTGGCGAATACTCCCTGGTTTTGTTACATGGATGTCCGTGTTATGTTTTCAATGACCTGGACAACTATTGAGTCTCTTCATTACATTCTCACCCCCTGTGTCCCGTTATTATTGATTCTGCTGCTCAATGCTTTAACGGCCAGACATATTTTGGTGGTCAGCAGAGCCCGCAGGAGATTCCGCGACCAGAAAAGCGCGAAGGGCCCCAGTGATCCCGAAATGGAGAATCGAAGGAAATCGGTGATATTGTTGTTAGTTATTGCCGGAAATTTCATTTTGTTATGGGGGGTATTTACATTCTATTTAATATGGAAACGAATATGGAAATTGGGATATTTAATTTTTTTCCTTCCTAACTTTGTATCGGAAATAGGATTTATGCTGCAGCTGCTTAGTTCTTGCACAAACACGTGCATCTATGCAGTAACACAGACCAAGTTTAGAGAGCAGTATTTGACTGTCTTAACATATCCGTTTACTCGACTGGTCAGATTAATTAAACACTGAAGAATGATGAAGGCTGAGACGTTTAAAGTGCTATACTCAATGGTTAGAATCGTAGATTTAATGAGAGATGCAGCACGCTGGATGCAGTAGATGAGGTTAGTGGAGGTGCATGTTGTTAATTCGAACTAATTGTGGACTGTTGATGAGGAGGTATAGGATCGTATTGCATAGGGATGAGCACAGAGATGCAATGGTGAATTGCTAATGATCTTCATCGAATTAAAGTGTGCTTGTTCATGACGCTTAACTCATGTAAACCACATAGTGCGGAGGTTGCAAGCATATTGCGCTGGTAATATGTTCATTCATTTTGCCTCACAGTGAACCTGGTGACAATTGTGGTCCTGTGTCGAGGAATATGTCCCTGAGCTTGTTCACATGAGCAGGTTCGGAGGGGATACCAATGTTGAACGCCGAGCTGTAATCGATGAACATGAAGTAGAGAAGAATGATGGGGGAAATCGTCACATGTGTGAATTCAACTAAAAGGTCAGTTAGGAGAATATATAAACAATATTAGGAAATATTTAGATTACTAGGCCTAGTTGGCTGGAGTAAACCTAAACATAGGACTGATCATGAGAAAAGTGGAGTCGTTTATGACACCCATTTTCCAGATAATCGGGTGATTCGGGAAACGGAAGGTTCGAAGTAACCTCCGCAGATGTAAAACAAGAATGAAAGACTACAGGGAAACTTTAATCACTCATGACATATTTCAAGAATATAAAATCTTCACGTAACCATTGTGTTGTGAGCGGTTGAAAAAACTGTAGGTGCTGTGAGGCAGTAAACCCAAAGTTTTGAATCCTCTCAGTGTTTCCCAATATGTACTGTTAAATTCATAAATAAACAGATTTGTGTGGGAATCGCACCACGTCCTTACGAAGTTTTGTTCGGTGCTCTCCCGATCTAAACAATGATTACAGGTGCGACAGAGTACCACGTGAAGCCAGATTCAGCTACAGATCAGACACACAAGTAGGATGGTGTTAATATTCAGGGATGGCTGGTCGTTGCGGACTCGGTGGGCCGATAGGCCTGTTTCCGCGCTGTATCTCTAAACTATAAATAAAAAAATCACAGAAATAAATTGGTATTTAAGAATATTGTAATTAGCGTACACTAGGAATTTTAAATCGATTATTTCGGAATTGGTATTTCATAGATATTGTTTTTTGTTAACAACAATGCATTTCCAAAGAGTGTATTCATGTTGGTCAAGAACTTTGAATGACTGATTTTTAGTTTTTGAGTTCTCCTGCAAAAGCTTGCTTTGATGTATTCACAATGTTTGACTTGTAAAATGTAAATAAACAGGCAAGATTCTGCTCTAAAAAGAATGCAAATGTTTATTGTGCTTGAAATTCAGCGTGAGTCAGTTGAAAACCAAACGTGGGTCCATGCAATACTACGCTCGTCGATTCCGTCCGATCCAAAATGCTTTTGAGGTAAATATTCTAAAATAAAAAAAGATAAATTGAAAGATTCCCGAGCCTGGACACCAAATGATCTCAAGGGTAAATGTATTACGAGTTGTGAACAATTTGCCTATCAGCGTATGGCAATAGCAGACACGCTATTCTCTATTTCAGACGTAAACAAGCAGCGAGTGGGAGATATATAATTCACCATGAGTTAGGCAATGTTGGAATAGGATTAAAGTCATTTGCAAGTGGATCCATTAACATTAAGGAAATGAAACAGGGCGTTCTGAACCTGCCCCAATTGATAAGAGAGAAAAGTATAAAACAGTTTTGGGTGTATTTAATTACGGAAACAATTCTGTAGAAAGTTAATTTGAATTGGCCAAACGTCCGCAGGATCTCTCTGGGAGAACGAAACGAGAATAAAGCACACTATGGTGAGAGCACGCGTGCGAATTTGCAAATGTCAAGTAAGGCCGCCAAAATCTCAAGCTTTGGGGCTCACAAATCCTACGAAACCCTTCCATTTGTACTGTGATGTTGAAAGAAGTTGCTCGCCGTCAAAAGTAACATAAAAGTATGGAAGCAATGAGGCCGGTTGCTTACTGTTCAACTGAGCAATGTCCTGTGGTGGCTGGGGTGCATTGATGTGTTCAAGCTCTCGACTGTGCTATATGGCCATTGTAAGTCTCAGAACATATCACACTGAGTGGGAGCATAATTTTACTATCTCTCCATAATACAGTGTGCCTCCGAGGCGCAGGTGAGTTAATGGCAGTATCGGATAGTTGATGTGCAGTCGGGAGAGTGTGCATTGCCTATTCACAAATATATGCAGGTAAATTTCACTGGACCCTTGACCTAGTCTCTAAATTAAAGGTGCTGTTAAGTATTTTTTTACCACTTTATCCGCTGGGTGGAGCCATTCCCATGCTGTAGCCTCGTTGCAAAAGGCCCATGGATCCTAGAAAAATAAACAATACCGAGATGGGGGAGTCCCTCTTCATATAGACTCTAACCGAGGAACGCATTTTGCAGGGGAGGGTAGGTTGTATCTTGTTATGATGAAACGGCAACTTCACATTCACCACCACCCACAGCGTACTGGATTAGCGGAGCGAATGAACAGGACATTTAAGAATAGTATAATTAAAGTCTTGACCCAGATGAGACAGGGATAGGTTCAGTTATTACTGGCCATTGTCATAGTCTCATCGTAGAGCGTGGAATCAGGCCCTACGGCCCAACGTGTTCAAACCGACAAACATGTCCCATCTCCACTAGTTCCCACCTGCCCGCACATGCCCCATAACGATTTAAACCTATCCTACCCATGTACTTGTCTAAATGCCTCATAAAATTTATGATAGTGCCTGCCTCAACGATTTCCTACGGCAGCACATGTGATGTATCCATAACCTTTGTATATAAAATGTATCCCTCACGTTCCCGTTGAATTTCTCCCCCTTACTTGAAACCTTTGTCTTCTGGTACTCGATTCCCCCACGCTGTGCAAAATAGCCTGCGCATTTACCCGATCAATTCCTCTCATAACATTTGGCACTTCTATAAGATCACGCCATCCTCCTGCGCTCAGTGGAATAAAATCGTCGACTGCTGAACCTCTTCCTGTAGGTCCTTGGGTCCAAGCAACATATTCGTAAATATCGTCTGCACCTTTTCCAGCTAGACAATAACTCTCCTATAACAGGGTAAACAAAACCTATTGTTTATGTATAGGTTAGGCCGCCTAACCTCCATACTAAATATTCCGATTGTTTAACGCCGGTGCCGAAGGCCTTCTTGAACACAAAATCTACCTGTAAAGCCACCTTCAAGGAAACGTGCGCCAACACTACTATATTCCTCTGCCTTTCAGAACTCCACGGAGCCCTGACATTCATTGTGTTGGACATGCTCTTAATAGACTGCCCAACATACAACACATCGCACTTCTATATATGAACTCCATCAACTATTCCTCAGCCTAGTTTCGTAACCGATGAAGATCCTGCTTCAATTTTATCCAACCATCTTCACTATCTACAAAGCCACACACTTTAGCTTCATCTGTATGCTGGCTAATCAAGCCTTGTACGTTCCCATCCGGATCATTGATAGTGCTTTCAGAAAGTATTCACGCCCCTTCACTTTTTCCACATTTTGCTACGTTGCAGCCTTATTTAAAAATGGATTAAATTCATTTTTTATCATCAATCTACACACAATACCCCATAATTTTTTTTAAAAACGAAAACAGGTTTAGAAATTTTTGCAAAGTAATTAAAAGTTGAGGATGTAACAAGTAAAATGAACAAGGGAGAGCCAGTGGATGTAGTGCATCTGCACTTTCAGAAAGCCTTTGATAAGGTCCAACACAGGAGATTAGTGGGCAAAATTAGAGCACATGGTATTGGGGGTAGGGTATTGACATGGATAGAAAATTGTTTGGCAGACGCGAAACAAAGAGTAGGGATTAACGGGTCCCTTTCAGAATGGCAGGCAGTGACTAATGGGGTGCCGCAAAGCTCAGTGATGGGACCGCAGCTATTTACAATATACATTAGTGATTTAGATGAAGGAATAAAAAGTAACATTAGCAAATTTGCAGATGACACAAAGCTGAGCTGCAGTGTGAACTATGAAGAGGGTGCTATAAGGATGCAAGGTGACTTGGACAGGTTGTGGGAGTGGGCAGATGCATGGCAGATGCAGTATAATGCGGATAAATGTGACGTTATCCACTTTGGTGGCAAGAACACGAAGGCACACTATTATCTGAATGGTGTCCGGTTAGGAAAACGGGAAGTACAAGGAGAATTGGGTGCCCTTGTGCATCAGTGACTGAAAGTACGCATGCAGGTAGAGCAGACAGTGAAGAAAGCTAATGGCATGTTGGCCTACATAACGAGAGGAGCAAAGAGCTGCTTCTGCAGTTGTACAGGGCCCTGTTGATACCACACCAGGAGAATTGTGTGCAGTTTTGATCTCCTAATTTGAGGAAGGACATTCTTGCTATTGAGGGAGTGCAGCGTAGGTTCACGAGGTTAATTCCCAGGAAGGCAGGACTGCCATATGATGAAAGAATGTAGCGAGTGGGCTTGTATTCACTGGAATTTAGAAGGAAGAGAGGCAATCTCTAATCATATAAAATTATTAAGGGATTGGACACGATAGATGCAGAAAACATGTTCCCGATGTTGGAGGAGTCCAGCCCAGGGTGCACAGTTTAAAAATAAGGGGTAGCCCACTGTTGAACTGAGACGAGGAAAAAAAATTCACCTAGAGAGTTGTGAATTTGTGGAATTCTCTACCTCAGAAGGCAGTGCAGGCCGATTCACTGGAGGCATTCAAAGGAGTTAGATACTCTTAGGGTTAGCAAAATCAAGTGATATGGGGAGAAGGCAGGAACGGGGTACTGATTCTGGATGATCAGCCATGATCAGGTTGAATGGCGCTGCTGGCTCGAAGGCCCGAATGGCATACTCCTATCTGTGTATCTATGTATCTATGTAATAACTTTCAATTTCTAGGACCCCTTTACGATTGACAGCCGGCCCCTTTATACTTCTATCCTCCACTAGGAAGGCCCTCCGGTACTTCCTCGAACAGAGACCCAAATAATAGCACTTACCTCCGCCCGGCGGAACGTCCTCGCCCCCCAACAACTTCTCTTTGGACTCCATTCACTTTGTCCAAGCCATGGCGACTCGCATGAGGTCCAGCTATGCCTGCCTTTTTGCCTGTTATGTCGAACAGTATTTGTTCCAAGCTTACACTAACACTAATCCCCCCCCTTTGTTTGCACCTATCAGCTCGATGATTTCATTAAATTCACCAGGAATTTCCACCCTACCCTCAAAATCATCTGGCCGATCTCTGACACCGCTCTTCACTTTCTTGTTCTCTCTGTCTCCATCATAGGGAACAGATTATCGGCTGACGTCTACTATAAACGCACGGAGTCCAACAGTTATCTGGATTACACTTCCTCGCACCCTGCCTCCTGCGAAGACGCTATCCCTACTCTCAATTCCTCCGCATCCCCGCATCTCTACCCATATCGGAACAAGAGCAGAGAGACAGAGGGGTGTAAAATGAGGGTAGAAGCAATAGGTAGCAGGGTGAAAAGTAAAAGTGCCAGGCAGACAAATCCAGGGCAAAAATCAAAAAGGGCCACTTCTCAACATAATTGTATAAGGGGTAAGAGTGTTGTAAAAACAAGCCAGAAGGCTTTGTGTCTCAATGCAAGGAGTATACGTAATAAGGTGGATTAATTAAATGTGGAGATAGTTATTAATGATTATGATATAGTTGGGATTACGGAGACATGGCTCCAGGGTGACCAAGGCTGGGAGCTCAACATCCAGGGATATTTTATATTCAGGCGGGATAGACAGAAAGGAAAATGAGGTGGGGTAGCGTTGCTGGTTAGAGAGGAGATTAAAGCAGTGGAAAGGAAGGACATTAGCTTGGAGGATGTGGAATCGATATGGGTAGAGCTGCGAAACACTAAGGAGCAGAAAACGCTAGTGGGAGTTGTGTACAGGCCACCTAACAGCAGTAGTGAGGTTGGGGATGGCGTCAAACAGGAAATTAGAAATGCGTGCACTAAAGGTTCAGCAGTTATAATGGGTGACTTCAATCTACATATAGATTGGGTGAACCAAATTGGCAGGGGTGCTGAGGAGGAGGATTTCTTGGAATGTTTGAGAGATGGTTTTCTAAACGAACATGTCGAGGAACCAACGAGAGAGCAGGCCATTCTAGACTGGGTATTGAGTAATGAGGAAGGGTTAGTTATCAGTCTTGTTGTGCGAGGCCCCTTGGGCAAGAGTGATCATAATATGGTGGGGTTCTTCATTAGGATGGAGAGTGACAAAGTCAATACAGAAACAAGTGTTCTGAACTTAAAGAAAGGTAACTTTGAGGGTATGAGGCGTGAATTGTCCAAGATAGACTGGCAATTGATGCTGAAAGGGTTGACGGTGGACATGCAATGAAAGGCATTTAAAGGTCGCATGGATGAACTACAGCAAGTGTTCATCCCAGTTTGGCAAAAGAACAAACCAGGAAAGGTAGTGCATCCGTGGCTAACAAGGGAAATCAAGGATAGTATTAAAACAAAAGATGAAGCATACAGATTACCCAGAAAAGGTAGCATACCAGAGGACTGGGAGAAATTCAGAGTTCAGCAGAGGAGGACAAAGGGCTTAATTAGGAAAGGGAAAATAGATTATGAGGGAAAACTGGCAAGGAACATAAAAACTGACTGCAAAATCTTTTATAGATATGTGAAGACAAAAAGATTAGTTAAGACAAATGTAGGTCCCTTGCAGTCGGAAACAGGTGAATTGATCATAGGGAACAAGGAGATGGCAGACCAATTGAACAACTACTTTGGTTCTGTCTTCACTAAGGAAGACATAAACAGTCTGCCGGAAATAGCGGGGGACCGGGGGTCTAATGAGATGGAGGAACTGAGGGAAATCCAGGTTAGTCGGGAAGTGGTGTTAGGTAAATTAAATGGATTAAAGGCAGATAAATCCCCAGGGCCAGATAGGCTGCATCCCAGAGTGCTTAAGGAAGTAGCCTCAGAAATAGGGGATGCATTAGTGATATTTTTTCAAAACTCTTTAGATTCTGGAGTAGTTCCTGAGGACTGGAGGGTAGCTAATGTAACCCCACTTTTTAAAAAGGGAGGGAGAGAGAAAACGGGGAATTATAGACCAGTTAGCCTAACATCGGTAGTGGGGAAAATGCTAGAGTCAGTTATTAAAGATGTAAGTCGTAACATTTCTACATTTCTCCATTGCAATTCCTCCATTGATATTCGCTGGAGATGCTACCTCACAACGCCGGAGACCCGTGTTCGATCCTCACATTGTGTCATGAGAGGAAAATTCATTTCCTCTTTACTGCATCTGCCATGTATCGGCCCGCTCACCCAAGTCACCCTGAAGCCTCATGGCATCCACCTCGCAGCTCACACTGCCACCCAGCTTTCCGTCTTCCGCTAACTTGGAGATGTTATATTTAATTCCCTCGTCTAAGTCGTTCAAATATATTGTAAGGAACTGGAATCCCAGCACCGAGTCTTGCGGCACCCCTATAGTCACTGCCTGCCATTCTGAAAAGGATCCGTTAATTCCTACTCTTTGCTTCCTGTCTGCCAACCGGTTCTCTATATATGTCAATACCCTACCCCCAATACCATGTGCACTAATTTTGCACACTAGTCTCTTGTGTGGAACCCTGTCAAAGACTTTTTGAAAGTCCAGATACATCATATTCACTGGCTCTCCCTTATCAATTCTACCTGTTACATCCTCAAAAAATTCCAGAAGATTAGTCAAGCATGATTTCCACTTCATAACTCCATGCTGACTTGACCGATCCTGTAATTCTCACACACACACACGCGCGGACACACACACACATACGTGGACACACACACACACACACACACACACACACACACACAAACACACACACACACACACACACACACACACACACACACACGCACACACACACACACACACGCACGCACACACACACACACACACACACACACACACACATACACACACAAATAAATATGTTGTTGTTGTTCGTCCTTCGGGTTCGAAGATGACCATGACTTCACTTTCAGTTGGAGGATTGGTGACTGTGGGTCCGAAAGCGACTGGGGAGGTCAATCCGGGCCCGGAAGGTACGCCCACACGTCGGATACAAGTGGATGGCTGCTGCAGTGGAAGTGGAGGTAGCCCGGGCCTTGCGCGTTGTGCGTTTCCTCTGGGCCTCTGCAGTGCGTCTGTTCTCTGCTGCACAGGCTCCTGTGGTGAGCTTGCTACGCCAGGTTGGACGGTCCAGAGCAAGACACTCCCAAGTGCTGAGGTTGATGTCCAAGTCTTTGAGGGACACTTTGAGGCATTCCTTAAACATTTTCTTCTGTCCTCCTAATGTGCGCTTGTCCTGACACAGTTCTCCATACAGAAGCTGTTTTGGCAGTCGACTCTCGGGCATTCTGACAACATGGCCAGCCCATCTGGCTTGGGCTTTCCGTAGGAGGGTGTGGACGATGGGGATTCCGGCCCGTTCCGATACCTCTGTGTCGGGAATTTTGTCCTGCCACCTGATGTGAAGGAGTCTGCGTAGGCAGCTCAAGTGAAAGTGGTTGAGCTGTTTGGCATGTCTGCTGTAGACAGTCCAGGTCTCACTGGCATAGAGAAGAGTGGTGAGTACCTTCAGCTTGGTAGTAAGGCTGAGTCCTCTCCGCTCCCAAAAATTTCACGGAGTCGCCCAAAGGCAGCGCTGGCCTTGGCAATCCTGTTGTTGACCTCAGCATCAATGTTCACGACTCGCGAGAGTGTACTACCCTGATAGGTAAAGCTGTCGACTGCCTGTAGATTCTACCCCTTCACCGTGATGTGTGGTTCCTGGTAGGGCTTTCCAGGCGCGGGCTGGTACATAGCTTCAGACTTTTTGGTACTAATGGAGAGACCAAAGTTGCCACAGGCCTGTAAGAACCAGTTCATTTCATGCTGCATCTTCTGCTCTGTGCTGGCGTTGACTGGCGTTGAGGGCGCAGTCATCAGCAAACAAAAAATCTCTGATGATGGTCTCCTTCACCTTTGTAACAGCTTGTAGGCGCCTGAGGTTGAACAGCCTGCTGTCAGTTCCTGTACCTGATGTGTATTCCATCCTGGCAGTCACGGTAAGCATCAGTCAACATGGCAGAGAAGACCATGCTGAAGAGTGTAGGGGCAAGAACACAACCTTGCTTCACGCCGTTTGTCACTGGAAAGGCTTCCGACTCGTCTCCATCATCTAGCATTTTCACCATCATGCCGTCATGGAACTGCCGGACAATCGTGATGAACATACAGCCAAACTTCTGCATTATCTTCCACAAGCCATCTCTGCATGTCTGCGATTTCCCTCTAGTGTCAAAGGCCTTTGTCAGATCGACGAAGGTCACGAACAGGTCGCTGTGCTGCTCTTGGCATTTTTGGATTTATATATATATATATACACACTAATACACACATATACACAGACACACAAACGCACACACACACATACACACATACACACATACACACACATACACACATACACACATACACACACACACACACACACACACACACACACACATATATATATATATATACACACACACACACACACATACACACACACATACACACATACACACACACACACACACACACACACACGCGCACTAACGCGCTAACACACTGACACTAACACGAGTAAACACAGGGACGCCGATGTTATGCAAGTTGCAAATTGGGACCGGAATCGATAGTGGGTGAGACACGTCACTCCCCCACTGAGACCCTGCGGGCAGTGATGAGATCACACTCTCCCTCAAAGGGATCGAACGACAGAGGTGTGATCACTCTCTCTCCCAGGCTGCCCACAGACAGAGGTCAGATCTCTCTGCGACCCTACAGCGGTGCGATTTCCCTCTCGTGGCTCACAGTTGATACAGACACACATACACACACACACACACACACACACACACACACACACACACACACACACATGCACACACACAGACAGACTCACACTTGCATACGATAAGACAGGGCAGGTTTTGAGTGATATGGCCCAAAGACGGCCAGTTGGGACTAGTGCAGATGGGACATGTTAGTCGGTGTGGGTTAGTTCGGCCGAATGGCCTGTTTCCACGCTGTTTCCACGCGCTATGTTAAGCTCGTATTTGTATTGTAATTAGTATTAATAAGGAAGCAAATCAATCAATCAACAACAGGTTTTCGCTTTTTACAAAAATAAACTAAAACAATGGGCCCAATATTCATGTGATGTTAGGAAACACAAAAGTCCAGTGATGTTAGGAAACAAAAAAATGAATACATAATGATGGACGGGAGAAAAAGACACAAAGCGCTGGAGTAACTCAACGGGTCAGGCAGCATCTCGGGAGAACATGGATAGGTACAAACTGCTGATGTAACTCAACAGGTCAAGCAGCATCTCTGGAGAACATGGATAGGTACAACCTGCTGGGGTAACCCAGCGGGGCAGGCAGCATATATGGAGAGCATTTAGGTGAGAGGGGAACATTGTGATGGGAACCTGAGGGGCATTATTTTCCTCGCAGAGGTTGGTGGGTGCATGGAACGAACTGCCAGAGGGTGGCACGGTGGCGCAGCGGTAGAGTTGCTGCTGAGAGCGCTTGCAGCAACAGAGCCCCGGGTTCGTACCGGACTACTGATGCTGTCTGAATGGAGTTTGTACCTTCTCCCCGTGACCAGGGTGTGGGTTTTTTTCTGAGATCTTCTGTTTCTTCCCACACTCCAACGACGAACAGGTTTGTGGGTTAATTTTCTTGGTGTCAGTGCAAATTCTCCCCAGCGTGTGTCGGATAGTGTCAATTTGTGGGGATCGCTGTTCGGCGCAGTGTGGGTGGGCCGAAGGGCATATTTTTGCGATGTATCTGTAAACTAAACTAAACTAAAAAATAGGAGGTAGTTGATGCAGAAACTATAACAACACTTAAAATACATTTTGACAAATATATGGATTTAGAGGCATGTGGGTGAAACGCGGGTAGCGGGCACCAGCGATATTACAGTCGTGGTCGGAATTGTCTAGATGGGCTGAATGGACTGGTTCCCTGCTGTTTGCCTCTGTGACTGCATGACCCGTTCACACTAGTTCTATGTTATCCCTCCTTTACATTCACTCCTTGCACACACGAGGCCCAGCGCAAATTGGAGGAATAACATCTTATATTTCGCTTAGAGGAAGCTTACACCGCAGCGGTATGAACATTGACTCCTCTAACTTCAAGTAACTCTTGTTTCCCGTCTCTCTCAATCCCTCCCCCTCCCCAGTTTTCCGACCAGCCTCACTGTCTCCGACTACATTTTATCTCTGTTTGCTTTGTTGTTACGTTCTCCCAGCTAACAATGATCTATTTTACATTTTCCTTGATCTCCATTCCCGTTGTCCTATTTTTCCTCTTCCATTTCCTTATCTATGTACCTCCCCCTCCCCCTCCCCTGACATCAGTCTGACTACCCAAAACGTCACCGATTCCTTCCCTCTAGAGGCGCCGCCTATCCCTCTGAGTTACTCCAGGATTTTGTGCCAACCACCCGGAGGAAAACCACACGGTCACACGAGGTATGTGCAGACTCCACGCAGACAGCACCCAAGGCCAGGATCGAACCTGCGTCCCCGGCACTGTGATGCAGCATCTCTCGCAAATGTCAATAGGGGAATTGTAGCAAATGTTACGAATTGCAGCTGGAATAAACAAGTGCAGGTAAACTCGATGTGATGTTAAATCCACGGTTGGATTATACACTTGCTATCACCAACCAGAGAGCGGTCCTGACCTCCCATCCACTTCAATGGAGACACTCGGTCCATCTTTAATCTGACCTTACTGGATTTTATCTTGTACTAAACGTTATTCCCTGTACCCTGTGGGCAGTTTGTTTGTAACAATGTATAGTCTTTCCACGGACAGGATAGTAGGCAATGAAAGCTTTTCACTGTACCTCGGAAGACGTGACAATAATAAACTAAAGTAAACGGTACTAAACTAAACTAAACTAGTTTAGAGCATAGTGGTAGAGTTGCTACCTCACCGTGCCAGAGTCCAGGGTTCGATCCTGACTACGGGTGTTGTCTGTATGTTCTCGCTGTGACATCGTGGGATTTCTCCGAGTGCGCCGGTTCCCTCCCACGCTCCAAAGACGTATAGGTTTGAAGGATAAATTACTCCAGTAAATTGTTCATAGTGTGTAGGATAGTATTAATGCGCGGGGAACGCTGGTGGGCGCGGACTCCGACGCCCGAAGGGCCTGTTTCCGCGCTGTATTTCTAAACTAAACTAAACCAAACTGAACTGAACTGAATTAAACTTCTCAACTCAACCGAATCCAACTCAACTGAATCCAACTCAACCGAATCAAACACAACTGAATCAAACTCAACTAAATCAAACTCAACTGAATCAAACTCTACTGAACTCAACTGAATATGTCCTCCTCTGTTTAATTCTAATTTTCTCCCATTTCTCCGGTTTGCAGTTTCCTCTGGCCAATTTATATGCATCTTCCGTGGATTTAAAACAATTCTTAATTTCCCTCGTTAGCCACGGTTCCACGCCTTCCCATTCAGGCGGGGAAGAACATTTTTTGAAGTTCACCCAAGCGTCTTTAAATATTTTCATTGTATCTCCACCCTCAGCTCCGCACTCGTTCGTTCAACTGCCGCTCCTCTGCCGACCTTGAAGTTTAATGTTTCAGTCTGTCCTGTTTTTAAGTCTCCCACAATGAAAAAACAAACACTGAAAAATCTCACCATGGGTTTACCTTGTTGCAGCCAATCCCCGCAAAGACCCTTCGGCCCATAGTTCCTGAGCCGAACACGATGTGAAGACCAACTCTTATTCAACAGCATATCCAAATCCGTCCGTTCCCTGCATATCCAGGTACTTAAACACCACTGTCGAATTTGCCTCCACCACGACCCCTGGCAGGGCGTTCCTGGCACCCTCCACCCTCAAGTGTAAGAAAACACTTGCCCACACATCTCCTTTAAACTTTACTCCTCTCACTTAAAATATATGCCCTCTCGTCCTTGACATTTCCACGCTGGGAAAAATGCATCTCATGATGTTATATATTTCTAAGATATCTTCCCTTTATAGGAAACAATTGACGTCTGACCAACCTCTCGATGTAAATAACACTCTCAAATCCAGAGAGCAATCTGGTAAAACTCTTATGCACCTTACCGCACTCCCACCCAACCCCCTCGCCATCACCTAACCCCACAAAGCTTCCGCGGCATTACCTTTTAGAACCGTGACTTTGTTTCGGGGCCGTCATTTTAAACTTGTTTGTGAATTATGTGACAAGTGGAGTCTGGTGTGAAACATTTCAAACTTTGTACCTGGTTTATTTAAAAAGGGGGAAAAAAACAAGTTGCTGTAAACTGGCAAAGGTTGATAAAGGTTTAAAAAATCCTCAGGGTCCTTTCAGAAATGGGGCGCACAAATCCGCACACATTGATATTTCTATTTCTGTTTCTGTTTCTTTCTGCACAACCGCCAACAGCTGGGCTATCTCGTGCAGGTTTCGCTCGCGTGGGTACCGGTTGCAAAAAGGTTATTTAGATTTTTATGTGGGCAAGTTTGGTGAGATAACCCATGTCCAAGCTGTCGAGCTGTGACTTGAAAAGTGACAAGGTTGGTGCACATCTGGCGATGTTCCACTCTGGGATAGTCCATGGATACAGTGACTGTAGGTAGTTTTTGTTTGTTCTAATTCTAGTATAAATGAAGAGACCTGAGGACTGTCTTGTAAATTTCTGGGTATTGAATTGAATGAAGTGAGATATGTTACTGGGGATGATGCCATGAATCTCTTTGTAGTCAGTACATAAGCGGGCTTTGGTGCGTCTTGACTCCAGCGACTCCCAGCTAAGGCGATTTAACATATCGGAGACGCTTGACTGTCTTGAGTAGTCGTTACAAACAAACCGTGCTGCCCGTCTCTGAACCTTGTCAAGGGTGTCAATGTTATTTTTCTGGTGAGGGTCCCATATTGTCTGGCAATATTCCAACAGTGGGCGGACAAATGTTTTCTACGCTATCTCCTTTGTTGGTTTGTCACAACGGGATACATTTCTCCGGAGAAGGCCTAAAGTTCTGTTTGCTTTTGTGGCAATCTGGTTTACGTGTCTGTTCCAAGCTAGGCCACATGTGAGTTCAACTCCCAGGTATGGGTGGTGATCAACTTCTTTAAGCAGGTTGTCTCCCATCTTGTACCGGCTTGACTTTATGAGTAACTCTCATCGAAAAGCATTTGGTATAACTGAAACCCATTTGCCAAATGATTTCCCAATTGCAAAGATTATTTATGTCATTTTGAAGAACCTTGTCACCTTCAGCGGCTTTCATCTCTCGATACACAATACAGTCGGCTGCGAAGAGTCTCACTCTCAAAGTCAGGCTGATCGTTGATGTAGATCAAGAACAGCAAGGGTCCCAACACCTTTCCCTGTGGCACGCCGAACTCAACTGGAGATTGTTGTGATGACTGACCATCTACGACAACCTTTTGATGTCGTTTATTGAGGAATGAATCAATCCAGGACCAGATGTTATTTGGGATACCAAACGTGGTGAAGCTTAGCCATCAACCTACGGTGAGGGACGGTGTCGAAGGCCTTGCTAAAGTCCATTATAATAAGATCGACCTGCCCTCTGTTAGGGCGGCACGGTTGCGCAGCGGTAGAGTTGCCGCCTTAAAGCGAATGCAGCGCCGGAGACTCAGGTACGATCCTGACTACGGGCGCCGTCTGTACGGAGTTTGTACGTTCTCCCCGTGACCTGCGTGGGTTTTCTCCGAGATCTTCGGTTTCCTACCACACTCCAAAGACGTACAGGTATGTAGGTTAATTGACTGGGTACATGTAAAAATTGTCCCTAGTGTGTGTAGGATAGTGTTAATGTGCGGGGATCGCTGGGCGGCGCGGACTAGGTGGGCCGAAGGGCCTGTTTCCGCGCTGTATCTCTAAATCTAAAAATTCAACAAAAAAAATCTATCCAGGATTGTTTGCATATCATTAACCAGGACAGAGCTGGGTCTCGCATTACCTGCCTTTGCGGAATACATGCTGCTGGTCAGCCAGTATATTGTGCATTTCACAATGCCTCACATGGCCATGAATAATATGTTCAAGGAGTTTGCAAACAATTGAAGTCAAGGATATCGGAAGATAATTCGCTGGATTTGAGCGGTTGCTCTTTTTGTAAATTGGAGAGATGTTTTCATTACCCTAATCGCTCGGGAGTTCTCCAGTAGAAAATTCTGGAATAATGTCTGGAGCAATGCTTGAAGAACATGATTGCAAAACTCTGGCAGTTATGCCGTCTGGGCCACAGGCTTTATAAGGATTCAATTCAGACAAAAGCTTTTCAACTCCCTATTTGGTGATGAGTAAGTCGCCAATATCTGGAACGCTACTAGGGTCAAGATCTGGAAAATCAAATTGTTTTTCTCTGATAAAAAAACGAGCAAAACTGACGATTCGGATTGATCCTTTGCAGCTGAAATTATGCCAATGTTATGCCAATGTTAATATGCAAAGGTGAAACTTTGCGATCGACACAGAGAGATGACTGCAACATGTGACTCCAGGCCTGCAGGCGGCGTGGCAGGGGGCCCCATCAGCGGTCGCTTACAACACACAATCCTCCGAAATGTCTGCCACCTCCAACCACAATCCCTACCACAACTCTCTCCCCCGGCAGCGCGTTCCATGCACCCACCACCCTCTGTGTGAAAACAAGTTTCTCCTCAGGTTCCGATTAAATCTTTCTTCCCTCACCTTAAACCCGTGTCCTCTGGTTCACGAATTCTCTAATCTGGACAAGGAACTTTGCATTTACCCGATCTTCTCCTCTCGTGATTTTATACACACACAGCCTTACGGTCGTGTGCCCTGATTATGTTCATGCATATCATGACTTGACTGGAAATAGGCAAACAATACTTTCAGCTGTAAGGCGGCAATACATGACAATAATAAACCATTATTAATACGATCCGAATGGTATATCTTTGTTGGAAATGTTGTACCCTTTAATCTTTATTTTGCGTTGTGAACGGCTTGATTGTATTCATGTATATTATTTTTATTTTGACTGGATAGCAACCAAGCAAAAAGCCTCCCACTATATCTTGGTACGCATGATAATAACAATAAACTAAGCTAAACTAAACTAAACTAAACTGAAGCAAACTAAACTGGTTCGCAACATACGACACGACACGAGTCATGATCCAACACACACATATGGATGATATAGTTCAACACGAGTCATGATCCTTGAAAATAAGCAACATGCTAAAATACATTGATGACCCCCTACAGCCCTTCCGTGTTAGGCAGAGGTTCATTTGCATCTTCTCCAACCTCATCCACTGTATTCGTTGTTGAAGATGTGGATTCTCATACATCGGTGAGACCAACCGTAGACTGGGCAATCGTTTCGCTGAACACCTTCGCTCAGCCCGCCTGAGTTTACCTGATCTCTCAATCTGTTTCCGGGTGGATGGGCGCGAACATAACAACTGTTACTCAAAAGTCTGTCATTTTCATTGACATAAAATTTCCAATTAATTTTAGATATAACTATATTCAGTCGTTTATTTGTTTTGACACATCTCAGTCCTAAATGGCCTACCCTCTCTTCTTGAACTATGACCGCTGGTTCTGGATTCCCCCGACATCGGAGAAAAATTTCCTTCAAAATAAATGTTTTTTCGTATATACATTCACGTAAAGTTTAACAACCTACATATTATTTGTTGTTGTGTTTAGTATTGGTCATGACGTCTGACAAATTAATGTTATTACTGTGCAAATGACTCTCGCCTGACATGTCAATGCAAACGGTGGGACTGGAGCCGCTAATTACGCTCCCCCATCTTGTCCCGGGGGGGGGTCCTTGACGGATATAACGACTCCGCCGTCGTCGACGCGTCAAGACGCGGTGATCTCGGCTTCTCCAGCGGAACATGCACGAACCGCCGAGCGGTGTCGTGTACGCGATCTACTACCCCGTGCTGGCCGCGCTCGGGGTCCCAGGTAACCTGCCACGCCCCTTACAGGCCTGGAGTAACATGTTGCAGTCATCCATCTCTCTGTGCAGATCGTAACATCACTGTGTGTGGTTCTGGGCGGCCCATTACTGAAAAGAAAGCGGAGGCTTTGTGGGGGGGGGGGGGGGGTTGTTTTCGTCCGGTGCTGGCCGCACTCAGTGACCCAGGTAACGTGAGACAGACACAAATTGCTGGAGTACCTCAGCGGGACAGGCAGCATCACCGGAGAGAAAGAATGGGTGATGTTTCAGACTGGTTACGGATTAGGAAAACGAAAGGTACGGACGATAATATAGAGAAATAAAGAACATGAATGAAAGACATGTAAAAAAAAGGAACAATGATGAAGGAATCAAGCCACTGATAGGTGTTTGGCGGGAGGAAACGAGAAGCTGGTGCGACTTGGGTGGAGGAGGGATGGAGAGGGGGAATGCCGGGGTTAATTGATATTAGAGAAATTATCGAAAAGACGCGGGGGCTTTGTGAGGATAGGGGGTGAGGTGGGGGGGGGGTATGCTGGGTGGGAGTGCGGTAAGATGCATAGGGGTTTATCAGATTACTGCCTGGATTCGATAGTGTTATTGACAAGGCGAGGTTGTACGAACCTCGATTTTTTCCTATAAAGCCGAGCAATCTGCGGGGAGACCTGATAAAAATATGTGAAATTATGAGAGCCATGGATAAGGTAGTCATGCACTTTTTCACAACGTCAAGGAATAGATGGCACAGATTTCAGGTGAAAGTGGCAAAGTCTAAAGGAGATGTGTGCAACAAGTTATTTTTTACATAGGTGGGTGCCTGGAACGAGCTGGTGGTGGGGGCAGATATGATAGTGGGGTTTAAAAGTCTTCTGGATAAGTACATGGATATGCATGGAATGGAGTAGATATGGGATTTCTGCAGTTCGATGTGTTGGTCTTTGACATCGTGTTCAGCTCAGCCACTGTGGCCGAATGGACTGTATTTGTGCTGCACTCTACGATGTTCTATAAGCAGGGAATAGAGGGGTATGGATCACTGGAGATTAGTGTCATTTGGAAACATGTACAACACGGACATGTGGGGTCGAGATGCTTGGTTTAATTCCTGGAAGGGAGATAGAAATTCAGTACAAAGATAATTTGTTTTCTGAACAGAGAGAAAGTTCTCACACAGATGCTCGGAAAGTAAGAGTTGTATACTCGGAAGCAAGGATTTGTGCTGAGGGAGAAGATATGTACTCAGGCGTATGTTGTTACTTAGAAGCAAGAAGGTTGCATGTAGCAAGGAACTGCAGATGTCGGTTTACACCGAAGACAAAATGCTGGAGTAACTCAGCGGTTCAGGCAGCATGTATAGAGAAAAATAATTGGTGACATTTCGGGTCGGAATCCTTCTTCAGACTTAATTAATAAAATGTGTGGGGAGGTGGGGAACCGGAGGCGAGGAAAGGCCAGAACGCCAGGCCCGGCAGCAGATGACCCCAGGAAGGATGGAGCCCATTGTTGGCTGGGGGAGATGTGCTAACGAGAGGGATACGAGGATGTGCACAGTGGAACTAGGAGGTCGAATAGTTCTATGTTCTCTCAAATCTATCTGTGTTGATAGCTTGTTCTATGGTCATTGTTGGGGCAATTATATTTGTAAATGTGTGGAAGGTGATAGTGGTTATTTAGTATTGGGAAATTACACTTTCATACAGCACGATTTCTCTAATTTCATGTAATCCCCGCATTCCCGCTCACCCCCGCCCCCACCCTAGTTGTCGTATCACTTCCACTGTCCGCACCCCTGGATCCCTACGTTATGACCCCCTCCCCAGCCAAAAATGAACTGTTTTCGACTCCACACTTCCTTGGTCATCTCTTGCAGGCACTGCTTTGTTTTGGCATTTTCCTCCCTCCAGTTCCCTCCCTTCTATTTTCAGTCAGAAGAAGGGTTCCGACCCGAAACGTCACTCATCTCTTTTTTTCTCCTGGGATGCTGCCCGACCTGCTTAGTTACTCCAGCGCTTTATGTCCATCTTCGGTGCAAATCAGCACCGCAGTTAAGTTTCTACGCATGAAAACGACCCAGGCGGGATATGAGGTGCTCTTCCCCCAGTTTGCGCGCGGTCTTACTCTCACAGTGCTTAACGATTGTACATTTGCCAACAGTTAACATTGCAGCCGTGATGATCCTGTGGCGGGGGATGTGCGGTCTATCCAGGTGTATCACTCTCTACCTCGTTGCCATGGCGGTGACGGATCTGACGGTGGTCATCACCGGCGTAATTCTACAACGCATTGTCGGCATTTACTTTCCTGGCAGTTACCTGTCGCTCACTTGGGCCTGCCGCATCAAAAATTCTCTCCTTTATGTCTGTACCGACGCTTCCGTCTGGCTCACCGTCGCCTTCACCTTCGATCGCTTCGTGGCCATTTGTTGTCGCAACTTTAAACGCAAGTACTGTACCAAAGAAACGGCAGTACCCGTCGTCGCCACGGTTGTAGCTTTGAGCTGTTTGAAGAATTTCGGCTGGTATTTCATTTACGAACCGCTTTATATCGAGGACAACCTCCCGTGGTATTGCCGGATAATTCCAAGCTTTTATACCTCGCCGTGGTGGCGAACTTACTCATACTTTAATCGCGTCAACACACCCCTGCTACCGTTCGCGTTTATATTGTTCCTGAATTTCCTGACTGTCAAACGCATCGTCGTCGCCGGCAGAGTCCGCAAGTCATTGCGGAATGACATGCTCCCCGGTAAAGGTCCTGACCCCGAGATGGAGAACCGCAGGAAGTCGATCATTTTACTATTCAGCATTTCCGGCAACTTCATATTGCTGTGGCTGACGAACATAGTGCATTATTTGTACTTTCGGATCACGAGAACTTATACTTACTCCGGATACAATGATCCGGTGTTTATTCTAGAGGAAGCGGGGAATATGCTTATGCTGCTTAGTTGCTGCACCAACACATTTATTTATACAGTTACCCAGAGTAAATTCAGAGATCAGCTGAAGAGAATGTTAATATACCCGTTCCGTCAGGTTGCTAAGTGTGTTTAGTTGAGTTGAGTTGGGTGCAGTTGGATTGGGTTCAGTTGGGTCGGATTAGGTTGAGTAGGGTTGGGTTGGCTTGAGCTGGGTTGGCTTGAGCTGCGATCGGTTTTGTTCAGTTCTGTCCTGAACAGTTTAGTTTAGTTTTGGGGGAGGACGGCCGTCTCCGCCTCCCCGTCCCCTGGAGAGGAGGGGACCTCCCCCTCCCCTCCGCCTGGCCACAACCCTTCCCCCCAAACCACCATCCCACATCTCCTGCACTGCCGCCGCCGCTACTAAGGTAAGAGGTTTAAACAAGTCAAAGGAGAAGAATTGGGCCCTTACGCCCACCGAATCAACTCCACCATTCAATCTTGGCTGACCTATCTTTCCCTCTCAACCACATTCTCCTCTTTCTCTTCCCTTGTTAATAAAAGTTAAACAAACTAAAACTAAATTTAAAAGACATTTGGACAGATGAATGGATAGGAAAGGCTTCACAAATTCATAAGTAAAAGGAGCAGAATTAAACCATTTACTCAGCTGGTACATCTTTCCCTCTCATTCTCCTGACTTCTCCTCGTTAACTTTTACAGCCTTAGTAATCGGGAACCTGTCGATCTCCGCTTTAAATTACCCAGGGAGAGATCTTGGCGAAACAGCGGCATCTGATTAGCAAGAATTGATCATTATTAGTGTATCACTGTTTGAGCAACCATAATGTATGGGCGACACTCCCACCCCGTGATTCGCCAATGTAATTGCATGCCTTTCCAATGTGTGGCCGCTATTCCCACCCGTGGTCCGCCAGTGTAATTTCAGGCGGTACCAATGTGTGGCCGCCATTCCCACCCGTGGTCCGCCAATGTAATTACAGGTATTCCCAATGTGTGGCCGGCACTCCCACCCGTGGTCCGCCAGTGTAATTTCAGGCGGTACCAATGTGTGCCGGACACTCCCACCGAGTGGTTCGCCTCTGCAATTACAAACACTAGGACAGGTAACGAATAGGAAATGTTTGGCGGGATATGGAGCAACTACGTCGAATGGAACCTGCATGGATCGTACGCCCGGAAGCTCGTCCCATACTCCCACCACCGTCTGAGTGAAAGTGGTTCTTAATCAATATTTTTTTAATTAGCCACTGCGTGGGTCCTGCCTATGTTAGACCTCCCACAATGCTGCTCCTCACATTTCCCTGTATTACATTAAATGAACCGTTCCACAGTCAACCTCAACCAACCTGCCCGTCAGATCAAGACCCTGCTGCAATTTAGACGACCATGTTAGATAGATACTCTAGGGACTAGTGGAATCAAGGGATGTGGGGAGAAGGCAGGCACAGGTTACTGATTGTAGATGATCAGCCATGATCACAATGAATGGCGGTGCCGGTTCGAAGGGCGAAATGGCCTCCTGCTATGTTTCTCTGTTAAAATTTGATAAGCAAGTCAACGCTGTGGTAAAAGCCAGCTTCTTCCAACTTCGAACCATAGCTAAAATCAAATCTTTCCTCCAATTCGACGACACAGAAAAAATCATTCACGCTTTCATTTCCTCCCGCCTAGACTACTGCAACTCACTATACACTGGGATCAGCCAATCATCCCTGTCCCGCCTGCAACTGGTCCAAAACGCCGCAGCGAGACTCCTGACGGGTACCCGTAAAAGGGACCACATCACCCCGATTCTGGCCTCTCTCCACTGGCTCCCTGTACGGTACAGAATCAACTTCAAGCTCCTCCTATTCACGTATAAAGCCCTAAATGGACACCCCCCCCCCCCCCCTACATCAAAAATCTTCTAACCCCCCTCTCTAACTCCAGGTCCCTCAGGTCGACCGACTTGGGGCTACTCACTATCCCGCGGTCTCGGCTTAAGCTCAGGGGTGACCGCGCTTTTGCGGTTGCAGCTCCTAGACTGTGGAACAGCATCCCTCTCCCCATCGGAACTGCCCCCTCCATCGACTCCTTTAAGTCCCGGCTCAAAACCTATTTCTACTCCCTAACGTTTGAGGCTCATTGAGGAGGCGCTGTGAACTGTTTGCGTGCTACTGTATGTTTCATTAAAAAAAGAAAATTAGTACCTAATCAGATGTACAGCACTTTGGTCAACGTGGGTTGTTTTTAAATGTGCTATACAAATAAAATTGACTTGACTTGACTTGACTTGACTAGCTATAATACCACTCAGTTTATTGTCATCCGCCATCTTGCTAATATTGCTATATACCTTCTCTCCCAACCTTCTCAATCAACTTTCCACCATCACCCTCTGCTTTCTTCCATCAAAAACCAATTTTCTATCATTTCAGCTACCTCTCCTTGAATTCCATGTGATTTAAACGGTGGAGCAGCGGTAGAGTTGCTACTTCACGGCACCAGAGACCCAGCTTCGATCCTGACTACGGGTACTGTATGTACGGAGTTTGCCCGTTTCCGTGACCTCCGTGGGTTTACCCTAGTGTGTGTAGGATAGTGTAAGTGTGTGGGCATCGCTGGTTGGCACCGATGTGAGTTGTATCATTGGTGGGCCGCAGGGCCTGTTTCCGTGCTGTATCTCTAAACTAATCTAAACTAAATCTTCCAAATCTTTAATGCTATCTGCTAGAGCTATCCCCTGTCCCCTTTTGGCCCATTCTGGTTTCCATTCTTAACTTTCTCCTTATCTCCGAAACTCCTCCACGGATACACTTGATCCAACTGCCTATACCGGTCCCATGCCTCCTTCTTACTCTTGACAAGAGCCTCAAATTCCCTCTACATCCAAGTCTTCGTACGCCCACCTAACTTGTCCTTAACTGCAAAAGGGACATGCATGTCCTGGACTCTTGTCAGTACTGAGGGAAGGTTGAAAAGGATGTAAGCTAAATCAGGGAAGTGGGAATAGCGTAGGTGGGGTCGAAGATAGACACAAAATGCTGGAGTAACTCAGCTGGACAGGCAACATCTCTGGAGAGAAGGAATGGGTCGCAGATGGGGTTTACAGATTTGTGGCAGACACTCCCACCCAATGGTCCACCTCCGTAACTACAGGTGGTCCCAAAGCTTGGCCGACCTTCCCACCGAGTGGTGCTCCTTGTAATTACAGTCCGTCCCAATGTATGGCCGAGACCACCACCATGTGGTCTGCCTCTGTAAGTATAGGCCGCTCCATCTACATACTAAAACTCTCGTTTGTTTGTTTGATTGTTCCTGAACTACAGCCAAAATGGTGCACGATAGCGCGACAATTTTAAGTCCAACTTACTCACCGTCATCCCTTCGGTGCTGATGGAAGAATTTTCATTGACATTGGTGTTATATTTGTAAAGTTATTCACATTTTAAAGATTAAATCTTTCTCTTAGGGAAAAAGGGAGGAGGTGGAGGGAGGAAAAGGGGGTTAAGGGGATGGAGTGGGTGGGGAATGGGAGGGGAGAGGGAGGGGAGGAGGGTGGGGATGAGGGACGGAGGGAGTGAGGGAGGGGGTGGGGGAGGAGAGGGGGGTGGAGAGGGGGAGAGGGGAGTGGGGGGAAAGGGGAGTGGGGGAGGAGGGAGGGGAGACGGGGAGTGGGAGTGGGGGGAGGCAACTGGGTAGTGGGGAGGAGGGAGTGTGGAGGAGAGGGTGCTGCACCAATGCAGGAGAGGTAACCCCAGGGGGAAGTGGGGGAGAGGGGGTAGGGGGAGAGGGAGAGGGAGAGGGAGAAGGGGTGAGGGGGGAGGGAGGGGAGGTGAGGGAGGGGTGGGAGGGGGACTAGAGTGAACCCGCACGCACTCCCTCCTTACTTAATTGCCAGATGTACTGCAGTTTAACAAGGCCTGATGGTCTTCATCCCAGGGTACTCAGAGATGTCTCTAGAAATGTGGACGCATTGGTGATCATTTTCCAGTATTCCGTAGATTCAGGATCAGCTCCTGTGAATTGGAGGGTGGCTAATGTTATCCAACTTTTCAAGAAAGGAGCGAGAGAGAAAACGGGGAATTATTGTTGGGGAAGATGCTGGAGTCAATTCTTAAAGAAGTAATAACGGTGTATTTGGATAGCAGTAAAAGGATGGGATCAAGTCAGCATGGATTTATGAAGGGGAAATCCTGCTTGACTAATCTTCTGGAATTTATTGAGGATGTGACATGTAAAATGGATGAAGAAGAGCCAGTGGATGTAGTGTATCTGGACTTTCAGAAAGCCCTTGATAAGATCCCACACAAAAGATTAATGGGCAAAATTAGAGCACATGGTATTCGGGGTAGGGTATTGACATGGATATAGAATTGGTTGGCAGACAGGAAGCAATGAATAGAAATAAACGGGTCCTTTTCAGAATGGCAGGCAGTGGCGATTGGAGACCGGCAAGGCACGGTATTGGAGCCGTAACTATTTACAATATATATTAACGATTTGGATGATGGAATTAAAAGCAACAGTAGCAAATTTGCAGATGACACAAAGTTGCGGAAGTGGCGGCGCCTAACGGCTGCGGCTCGCTAGCAGTCTGTTCGTCATTTTTCCTTTTTTTTTGTTGTGTGTCGGTGTTGGGATGGTTTTTAGTTTTTTTTGGTTGTGTGGGTGGGGGCTGGTGGTGTGGGTGGGGGAGTGGGGGAAACCTTTCTCTTTTAGGTCTCTTCCTCACGGCGCGGGGTGCGGCTCGGCCGCGGGGTGCGGCTCGGCCGCGGGGCCTTCCATCGCCCGGCGCGGCTCGGCCGCTGGACTTAACAGCGCCCGGTGCGGCTCGGCCGCTGGACTTAACAGTGCCCGGTGCGGCTTGGCCGCGGGGCCTTCCATCGCCCGGTGCGGCTCGGCCGCGGGGCCTAACATCGCTGGTGCGGCTCGGCCGCTGGACTTAACAGTGCCCGGTGCGGCTCAGCCGCGGGGCCTAACATCGCTGGTGCGGCTCGGCCGCTGGACTTAACAGTGCCCAGTGCGGCTCGGCCGCGGGGCCTAACATTGCTGGTGCGGCTCGGCCGCGGGGCCTAACATCGCCCGGTGCGGCTCGGGCCGCGGGGCCTAACATCGCTGGTGCGGCTCGGCCGCTGGGACTTAACAGTGCCCGGGCCGCGGGGCCTAACATCGCCCGGCGCGGCTCGGCCGCGGGACTTTTCATCGCTGGTGCGGCTCGGCAGCTGGACTTAACATCGCCCGGTGCGGCTTGGCCGCGGGGTCTTCCATCGCCCGGTGAGGCTCGACCGCGGGACTTAGCTGCGCACGGCTCGGCCGCGGGGCCTTCCATCGCCCGGTTCGGCCGCGAGACGTCTCAGCGCCCGGTGCGACTCGACCGCGGGGACTCCCATCCCCTTGCGGGGACTTTGCGGGTCGGTCGGGGACGAGCTGTCTGTCCGTGGGCGTGGGGAAGAGAGTGGAAGTTTTGTTGCCTCCATCACAGTGAGGGGGTGTTTGGAGTCACTATGATGGACGTTTGTGTTGGGGTCATGTGTCTTGTGTTCTTTTTTGTGTGTGACTGCTATGTAGTTTTGTTCGGTACCCTGGTACCGAATGACAAATAAAGCTCTGTTGAACTGTTGAACTGTTGAACTGTTGAACTGTTGAAGCTGTGTGGTAGTGTGAGCGGCGAAGAGGATGTTAGGAGGTTGCAGGGTGACTTGGACAGGCTGAGTGAGTGGGCAGATGCATGGCAGATGCAGTATAATTTAAATAAAAGTGAGGTTATCCACTGGCGGCAAAAACAAGGAGGCAGATTATTATCTCAATTATGTCAGATTAGGTAAAAGTGAAGTGCAACTCGACCTGGGAGTCCTTGTGATACCAGTCCCTGAAGGTAAACATGCAGGTACAGCAGGCAGTGAAGAAAGCTGATGGCATATTGACCTTCATAACATGATGATTTTAGTATAGGAGTAAAGAGGTCCTTCTGCAGTTGTATAGGGCTTTGGCGAGACCACATCTGGACTATAGTGTCCAGTTTTGGTCTCCTAATTTGAGGAAGGACATCCTTGCTATTGAGGCAATGCAGCTTTGGTTACCGAGGTTAATCCCGGGATGGCGGGATGGTCATATGAGGAAAGATTGGGAAGACAGGCCTTGTATTCAGTGGAATTTAGAAGGATGAGAGGGGATCTTATGGAAACGTATAAAATTATAAAAGGACTGGACAAGCTAAATGCAGGAAACATGATCCCAATGTCGTGGGAGTCCAGAACCAGCAGCCAAAGTCTTAGAATAAAGGGGAGTTCATTTAAAACTGAGGTGTGGAATTCCCTGCCACAGAAGGCAGTGGATGTTAATTCACTGGATGAATTTAAAAGAAAGTTAGATTGAGCTCCAGGGACGAGCGGAATCAAGGGATATGGGGAGACTGCAGGCACAGGTTACGGATTGTGGATGATCAGCCATGATCACAACGAATGGCTCGAAGAGCCAAATAGCCTCCTTTTGCACCTATTTTCTATGTTTCTATGTCTGTAAACACCCTATTCCGAGATAATTTGAGAAACAAAATATTTAAAACATCAAAAATAAACCAATATGAATGCAAAATAAAGCTCGAAATCTTCAGTCCGACCAGCAGTTTGTAGTCTGTAGTTTAGTTAGTGCTTTCAGAGTTCAATGGCCTGGTGGTTGTTGGGAAGCTGTTCCTGAACCTGGAGGTCAAGGTCTGCAGGCTCCTGTACCTTCTTCCCGATGGCAGGAATGAAATGAGAGTGTGGCCAGGGTGGCGTGGGTCTCTAATGATGCTGGCTGCCTTGTTTGAGGCAGTGATCCATTTAGATCCCTTCGATGGTGGAGATGTCAGTACCCGTGATGGACCGGGCAGTGTCCACCACTCTCTCTAGTCGCCTTTGTTCCTCGGCGTTCGAGTTGCCGAACCAAGCCGTGATGCAATACAGTATATCTGCTCTCTACTGTACACCTGTAGAAGGGGTGACATGTTGGCGCGGCGGTAGATTTGCTGCTTCATAGCGCCAAAGGCCATGATTCAATCCTGACTATGGGTGCTGTCTGTATGGAGTTTGCACGTTCTCACTGTGACTGCTTGGGTTTTCTCCAGGTGTTCCGGTTTCCTCCCACATTCCAAAGACAGCAGGTGTCAGTCAGCGGAGATTCGGAGAGATAGAGGCAGAAGGGATTAGTTTGAAGCCAGACACAAAAAGCTGCAGTAACTCAGCAAGACAGGCATCGTCTCTGTAGAGGAATGGGTGGCATTTTGGGTCAAGACCCTTCATTAATATCATGGCCAGCATGAGTGGTATAGATGGGGCATGTTGGTCGGCATGGACAGGCTGGGCTGGAGGGCCTGTTTCCACTCTCTATGACTCTATGACCGGTGTCGTTGTGGCATGTTGATCTGCATGGGTAAGTTGGGCTGAAGTGCATATTTCCACGCTGTGTGCCTCTACCACTGATGTAGATGGGGCTTCTTAATCATCAGAATCAGAATAACATTTAATGTCACACAAAAAAACAAGTCTTTTGGACGAGATTTTGTCACCCACAGTCCAACAATAAGCGCAATTAAAATAAGCAATTACACACACAATCACAAACCAACACAAAACAAAGAAACATCCATCACAGTGAGTCTCCTCCAGTCACCTGGCCAGAATGTCTTTTCCCTTCCCCTGCCGTCTTCTCCCGCGGTCAGGCTGCTGAAGTTGCCACGTTCCAGGCCGCGCCGGACGGTGAAAGATCCGCAGCGGGCCGACCCCAGCCCCGCGATCCGGGGCGGGCGAAGACACTGCAGCCGCCGCCGCCGCCGCTGCACGTCGTGGCATTGTGGGCAAAGTGACTGTTTCCATGCTGTGTGTCCCTATGACTGATGAAGATGGAGCATGTCGGTCGGCATGGGAGAGTTGGGCCGAAGGGCCGAGTAGTTACTGGTTTCAGACATCGGGACCTCGGTTCTGTTCTCGGCACCAATTCTCCCCGTACCTCACTGGGACCTGTGCCTGGTCCACACATGAACACCCACAAACAGAGTGACAATGGCCACAATCACACCCAGGGTGACATAAGGACATGTCGGGGGAGTCACCTCCTCTCCAAAACGTTACGTTCCCAGACACTGAAATGACAAAAGGCACACCTTTCGAATTTTATGTTTACACCACACCAAGTGGACCCGTTTGTCTCAAACCACTCCGGCTTTGGCGCAGCATCTCCTCCCACACTCCACTCTCCCCCTCCCTCCCCCTCTCCCTTCGACCCCTCCCCTTCCCTCCCCCCTCGCTCCCTCCTCCATCCCTCCCACCCCACCCCCTTCCCCCTCTCCCTCTCCCCCTTCCCCCCTCTCCCTCTCCCCCTTCCCCCACTCACCCACTCCCCCTCTCCCCCTCCCCCTTCCCTTAATGTTGCCTCTCCTGTATTGGTGCAGCACCCTCTCCTCCTACACTCCCTCCTCCCCCGCTCCCCCTCCCCTCTCACTCTCCATTCCCCCCCTTCTCCTCCCACTCCCTCCACCACCCTCCTCCCCTTCCGTCCTCCCCCCCCCCCCCACTCTCCCCACCCCCCTCCGCCCACAAACCCGCCCCAAGAGACAGGTGGTCTAGCCCTGCTCAACGGCCCCAACTGCGCAGGCGCGGAAGCGTTTGTTTTGCGCTCCCGCGGATGCGGCGGTCACCCTACGTCAGTGGGGAACGCAACTGCGCATGCGCGGATTTTTAAACGTTAATTACTTTGACAATATAACACCGATTTTCATAAAACTTCTTCCATAGGACGAAGTTTAGTAAGTTGGGCGTAAAATTGTCGCGCTATCGTGTAGCGTTTTGGCTGTAGTTCAGGAACAAGCGAACAAACGAGCTTTTTAGGCTCTAGGAAAATAACTGCAGATGCTGGAGTAACTCAGCAGGTCAGGCAACATCCAGTAGAGAGGGAATGAGTGGCGTTTAGGGTCCAGATCTTTCGTCAGACTAATGTCAGGGGCACGGGACAAAGAAAGGCTATAGGAGACAGGAAGACAGAGGGAGAACTGGGAAGGGGAGGGGAAGAGAGGGACAGAGGAAGTATCTAAAGTTGGAGAAGTCGATGTTCATACCACTGGGCTATAAGCTGCCCAAGCGAAATATGAGGTGCTGTTCCTCCAATTTCAGGTGGGCCTCACTAATGCACTGGAGGAGGCCCATGACAGAAAGTTCAGACTGGAAATGGGAGTGGGGGTTGAAGTGCTCAGCCACAGGGAGATCAGGTTGGTTAAGGCGGACTGAGCGAAGGTGTTGAGCGAAACGATCGCCGAGCCTGTGCTTGGTCCCGCCAATGTAGAGAACTTGACATCTGGAACAGCGGATACAATAGATGAGGTTGGAGCAGGTGCAGGTGAACCTCTGCCTCACCTGGAAAGAGTGTTTGGGTCCTTAGATGGAGTCGAGTGGGAAGGTAAAAGGACAGGTGTTGCATCTCCTGCGGTTGCTGGGGAAAGTGCCTGGGGAGGGGGTGGTGTGGGTAGGAAGGGACGAGTGGACCAGGGAGTTACGCAGGGAACGGAATGCAGAAAGGAGAGGTGATGGGAAGATGTGGCCAGTAGTGGGATCCCGTTGGAGGTGACGGAAATGTTGGAGGATGATTTGTTGGATACGCTGGCTGGTGGGGTGGAAGGTGAGGACAAGGGGGAATCTGTCCTTGTTACGAATGGGGGGAGGGGGAGCAAGAGCGGGGCGGCGGGATATGGAGGAAGCCCTACTGAGAGTCTCATCTATAATGGAAGAGGGGAAGCCCCGTTTCCTGAAGAATGGGGATATCTCTGATGTCCTAGTGTGAAACCCCTCATCCTGGGCTAGATGCGGCATAGACAGAGGAATCGGGAGTAGGGGTAGACTGTTTGCAGGAGACAGGGTGGAAAGAAGTTTAGTCCAGATAGCTGTGGGAGTCAGTGTGTTTGTAGTCGATGTCAGTCACTAGTCTGTCTCCTGTGATGGAAATGGTGAGATCCAGAAATGGTAGGGAGATGTCGGAGGTGGTCCAAGTATATTTAAGAGCAGGATGGAAATTGGTGGTGAAATGTATGAAGTCCGTCTTTGGAGTGGATGATCAGCCATGATCACAATGAATGGAGGTGCTGGTTCAATGGGCCAAACGGCCTCCTCCTGCACCTATTTTCTATGTTTCTATTTTCTATGTTAAGAGCAGGATGAAATTGGTGGTGAAATATATATTTCAGTTTTGGGATATAGATTGCCATGTAATTTGTCATTCCACTCTTTTGACCATCTGCATTAATCGCAACCGCCCATGATCGGTCCATATCCTTCTGTGCCTTGAGGAAAGAAAATCACCCAGAGTTGCGAATCTGTGGAATTCTCTGCTACAGAAGACGGTGGAGGCCAGTTCACTGGATGTTTTCAAGAGAGAGTTAGATTTAGCTCTTCGAGCTAAGTGAATCAAGGTATGTAGGAAAAAAGCAGGAACGGGGTACTGATTTCAGATGATCAGGCATGAGCATATTAATTTGCGGTACTGGCTCGAAGGGCCGAAGGGCCGACTCCTGCAACTATTCTTTGTTTCTATGTTTGCCAATTCACATGCCTGTCTCAATGGCCAGATTGGTTCTGAATCCACCACACTCACTGTCGGCACATTCACCACTCTACCTGGCAGAACTTTCTCATTGGATCACAAAGCATTGCAAGTTATACTCTCTAACTAGTGGAAAGGTCACCCAAATGAACACACGCATTATTCACCCATCTCGCTTTCCCTAATCTCCCACATTATATTTAAAAGATGCCGGGGGTGACCAATGGATCATGCCAGCTTCTGCTGCAGGAACCCATCAGTTCCAATCATCTCTCAGTATTTCCCTTCAGCTCTAAATCTTATTCTCAATCACACGTTACATTCAACTCCCTTTTGATTCTTCGCCAGTTGGCCCGCAGTTCGGGACAACTTACAGTGGCCGATTAACCTACCAAACCACGTCTTTTACCAGTTTGAGGAAAGAGGAGACTCAGAGTGAAAACCACGAGTCTCGCAGGGAACATGCAAACAGCAAATAGGCTGCAGCTGAGCTAAGGATAGAAACTGGCTCCACCAAGCTGGGAGGCTGCAGCGCTCCCCCTACCACATTGGTGTGCAGAGAGGAAACATAGGAGATCAGGTGCTGGGAATTTAAGCAAAGAGCGAAGTGTTGGGGTTCTGTCAGGCAGCATCTGATGATGGAATGGACAGACAATGTTTCGGGTTAGGGCTCTTCTTCGGACACGTCATATAAATCGTATACATATTGGAAGATATTCAAGAGTAGGCGTGGGGGCGGGGGGGGGGTTAACATAAGCTTGTCATGCTGATTGAGGAATCTTGGGCCAGAGTTACTCCTTTTAGGGCACAGGTAGAGGTCTACGTGGGAAGGTAGGTAGGAATTTGAACCTTTCCCTTGCAAAACAAAGCAAATTAAAATTGGTGCAATATTGGTGGTGAGAGTGGTTATCTAAGATAACAACAAGATCGTTGTCCACAGGAGCAATGGGGAAAAGACCGGCAGATAGAATTTAAAGCAGATAAATGAGAGGGGTTGCATTTTACATAGAAACATAGAAACATAGAAAATAGGTGCAGGAGGAGGCCATTTGGCCCTTCGAGCCTGTACGCACCGCCATTCATTGTGATCACAGCTGATCATCCACAATCAGTAACCCGTGCCTGCCTTCTCCCCATATCCCTTGATTCCACTAGCCCCTAGAGCTCTCTCTTACTCTATTTTAAATTCACCTAGAGAATTGACCGTCACTGCCTTCTGTAACAGAGAATTCCACCCCTAACAAAAATGCCAGTCTGCCATTTTCTTTCCTCACTGTGGGGGTGGGAAGTGTAAAAGTGTCTCTCCTGAACGGAGACCCGACCTTGTTTTCTGTGTCGTGTCTCCGTTCCCGCTGCGGCCCACCACCGGCCATGCACCTGGAGCTGGCGGCCTCCGGCTGGGTCCACCTGGGTCCACCTGGGCTCTGGTTTGCAGAGCCCACGGCCCGGACTCACCACCTGCGGCGCTGACTGCCTTAGGATGTTGCGGGAGCGGCTGCGACTCGTCTCCGGAGGCTCCGGCGCGGGCCGCCTGGACGTCGGAAGCCCGCTGCCCCCCGGGTGGGGGCCGACATCGGGAGCTCCGGCAGCGGCAACGACAGCGTCCTCGCCCGCCCAGAATTGCGGGGCTTGGGTCGGCCCGCCGCGGACCTTTCACCGCCCGGCGCGGCACTTCAGTGTTGGGAGCCCCGACCGCCGCGATGTGGCAACTCCAACAGCCGGACCGCGGGTGAAGACAGCAGGGAAAGAGAAAATACATTCTGGCCTTCCATCACAGTGAGGAGGGGACTGGAGGAGACTCACTGTGACAGATGTTTCTTTTGTGTGGTGTTAGTTTATGATTGTATGTGTTATTGCATTTTTATTGATTATTCTTATTGGTCTTATTGTTGAACTGCTGGTAATTTTTCATTTCACTGCACATTTATGTGTATGTGACAAATAAATGACTATTGACTATTGATTGACTGTTAGTGCCCCCTCACACTGTACAAACCATGATGAAACATACCCTGACATAGATATGTGCGGATGAACATCCTTTTTCTCTGCTCCATTGATTACAAATGTCTATATTTACAGCAAAATATTGATTTAGCACCGCTTTGACATGCCGCTATTCGGCCACATCTCAAACTGTCACCGTTTTAACAAGTAGTGGGGGGGGGGGGGGGGGGGGGAGGGGTTGACAAACTGGGAATATGGAGATGGAGTTAAAGTGGAAGCAAATACAGGAGAAATTGCAAAGGACTCTCGAATGAATGGGGAGGGAAGTTCTCGAAGGGATAAGAGAGTAAGATCAGGGCCAATTGTGACCGGTGTGAGAGGGGAGGTGAATACGGAAATAAAAGTGTTGTATTTAAATGAGCGAAGTATAAAAAATAAAGTGAATGAGCTTGAGGCTCAGTTAGACATTGGCAAGTATGATGTTGTGGGAATCACTGAGACATGGCTACAAGAGGACCAGGGCTGGGAACTGAATATTCAGGGGTACACAACGTATAGAAAAGACAGACAGGTGGGCAGAGGGGGTGGGGTCGCTCCGTTGGTGAGGAATGATATTCACTCCCTTGCAAGGGGTGACATAGAATCAGGAAATGTAGAATCAGTATGGGTAGAAATTAGGAATTGTAAGGGTAAAAAGACCCTAATGGGAGTTATCTACAGGCCCCCAAACAATAGCCTCGACATAGGGTGCAAGTTGAATGAGGAGCTAAAATTGGCATGTCGCAAATGTAATGCTACGGTGGTTATGGGAGATTTCAACATACAGGTAGACTGGGAAAATCAGGTTGGTACTGGACCCCAGGAAAGAGAGTTTGTGGAGTGTCTCCGAGATGGATTCTTAGAACAGCTTGTATTGGAGCCTACTAGGGAGAAGGCAATTCTGGATTTAGTGTTGTGTAATGAACCTGATCTGATAAGGGGACTCGAGGTAAAAGAGCCTTTAGGATGCAGTGATCACAATATGATAAGTTTTACTCTACAAATTGAGTGGGAGAAGGGTAAATTGGAAGTGTCAGTACTATTGTGTCTTGTAATGAACATGGGCAGCACGGTACTGTGGGAATAGAGCTCGGCGGTAGAGTTGTTGCCTCACAGCTTACTTCTGCGGTGAGGAAGAGACCGTGTACCATTTGTACTTACAGTGTGAGAGGTTGCAGCCCCTGTTCGAGTGTCTGAAGGGGCTGTTCCCCAAGTTTCGGCTCCATTTTAGTCCTGTGCTCCTGATTTTTGGGCACCAGGTACAGAGGGGGGGAGGGTCGGGAGGGACGGTGGGGTCTCCCTGTCGGTCTGCTCCTGGGCCTGGCCCAGATGGCCATTTGCGGGTCCAGGCAGCGGGTAGTCGACGGCCGCACCGGGGTCGGCTGCCCGTCCCTCTTCCGGGCCAACGTCCGTGCCCGCGTGTCCCTGGAGAGGGAACACGTGGTGTCCACGGGGCTGCTGGAGGCCTTCCATGAACGCTGGTCGCCGCGGGACATCTAGTGTATTATTGATAAAGTTGGCGATGTATTAGTTTGATGTTTGTTTGTAAACTGCCAATATCGGCAGCCTTTGATCGTGTTACCCTTTTGTATGTTTGTTTTGTTTTCTGAATAAAAGCTTTTGTATATATTTTAAAAAAGAGACCAGGGTTTGATCCTGACTACAGGTGCTGTCTGTACGGGGTTTATACGCTAACTCCGTGACCGCGTGGGTTTTCTCCGGGTGCCCTGGTTTCCTCCCACACTCCAAAAACCTGCAGGTTTGTAGGTTAATTGGCTGCAGTAAATTGCCCCTCATGGTGTAGGATAGTGATTGTGTGTGGGGTGATACATGGTGATCACTGGTCAGCGTGGACTCGTTGAGACAAAGGGCCTGTTTCCACGCTCCATCTCTAAAGCCTAAAATAAAGATTACTTCATTCCAGTGAAGTTTCCTATCAGTGCAAGATTAAACTGTTTAAATGTTGGGATAGTCCCTGCCTCAACTACCTCCTCTGGCAGCTTGTTCCACACATCCGTGGGCTGAATGGCCTAATTCTGCTCCTATCACTTATGACCATCGTCAGCTTGACGGCAGCTGAATCCAATCCCCTCCATTAGAGTCGGAAGACGGGTCCCGACCCGAAACATCGCCTTTCCATGTCCCCCACAGACGCTGCCTGACCCGCTGAGTTACTCCGGCGTTGTGTATTTTATTTGTAATCCAGCATCGGCAGTTCCTTGTGTCTTCCCTCCATTACCTGACGCTGCCCTCGCCCTCCCTCCCGCCCGCACTCACCGGGGTCCCACACACGCACGCACTCGTCGCCCACCGCGGGAACCTCACGGCGGCCGGAGGAGCAGGGACCACGTCACAAGCGCATCGGACACAGACTGGGGAAACAGCTTGCATGAGCCGCGTGTGTATTGATGCAGCGCTGCAGAGGGTGAAGCCGGCCGGCTGAACAAAGAGCATAAATACTGGACGGTGCATGTGTGCAGACGCTGCAGCGGCAGGGGTGGAGAGCCGAGCGCTGGGAAGGTTTGGTGATGAGGCAGGAGGGGATCACACAGTGACCAGCGCCGTGCGTCCACTGAGCCGCTGCACTTCCCATCAGCAACAACAGGGAACATGATGCACGGAGCTCCCAGGAGTTGATGCAACCGCCATTAAAAATACTCCAATCACATTGATTCACAACACAATTACTTTAATAACATGAGAATAACATGAACAGATTTAGCCGGGACAACGCGGGTGCTGGTCAATCGCCTCACACAGAAATATTTTAAATACAACGCAGAATAATACAAATTAAAACACATTTCGGGACTCAAACCTCCGTTAAATAAATTACATCAACCAACGATTCAATTTACAAACTCACTTTCTCCTTATACTTCGAACAACACTTAAAACGTTCAAACTCCAGTGTCAGCATTTCACTGATCACCGCTTCAAGAAATCTCACAGGAATAAAGTGAAACCTGCAGGGACCAGCAGTTTGATCAAAGTAACCGGAGCAATGAGCCCACGGCACCGAACGGTTCTCCTGACTTGCGGCAACAATAAAAGTGGCTGATGTATCAATCGCCATGTTGATGAACTCAGTGCGAGAACCAGACTGCATCACAACAGCACAGTCAGAATATCCCAGTGGGGGCAGTCTATCCCAGTCGGAAGATGCAGTCTGGAGAGGGTCGGACATGCGGCAATGATACCTGTCCCTGGTCCCCAATTCACACAGGGAGTGGGAACCACAGACCCATCCCTGACACCCCAGACTTCTCCACACAAAGTATCACCATAAAGAGGGAAATACAGCAAGTGCCAATATTGATACTGACTGGAAACATAAATAATTACTCAACGTAATTCAAAAGGAAATAATTGAAATAATATAAAATAAAATAATATAAAGGAAATGATAACACTGACAATTGGTGACCTTTTACTATTCTACACAGGCTCTCAGGTGAACAGTGAAAGCTGCTGTGTCCTTAAAAACATTCCCACACACGGGGCACGTTTCACAGCAGGCGTGAGCTTTCTGCTGAGAGAAATTAAAAAAGCTCTTCCCACAGACAGAACATGTGTACGGCCTCTCTCCGGTGTGGGTCCGCTGGTGTAGATGGAGAGTCCCTGCCCGTGCAAAGCTCTTCCCACAGACAGAACATGTGTACGGCCTCTCTCCGGTGTGGGTCCCCTGGTGTTTCCGGAGGTCCCCTGAGTATGCAAAGCTCTTTCCACAGACAGAACATGTGTACGGCCTCTCTCCGGTGTGGGTCAGCTGGTGTTGGTGGAGGCTCCCTGCCCGCGTGAAACACTTCCCACATTCTGCACATTCATGCCGTCTCTCCATTATTCGTCCTGGAATATCACCTGACTTCCCTATTGCCCTCCTTCCGTCAGATGGTGTGAGCGGACTCTGCTCACGTTTACTTTGTGGATCAGTGTCCACTCTGGGGGAATAAGGTTGACCAGCTGGCGTTGGTCTGGAGGCTTCAGGATGCCTTCTTAAGTGCCTTGTAAGGTACTCCGCCGTGGTGAATGCTATAGTGCAGTGAGGGCAGGGATGACAGTCTCCTTGGGTCACGCCGTCTACCGCTGGAGAAGGAAACAGAAATGATCACTTTCAGCAAAAAATCCACACTCTGATTTGGAAGACAGATTAGTAAATGCTTCAGTGTTAATGGAGCTGCTCGGAGATGTTAATTGAAATAATTTACAGGCGTGACTAGTGAAAGATTGTGGGGAGGAGGGAGTTATCAATCACCAGATGATTCTGTTAAAGACTCGAGGGGGATGGATTCTGTCTTTGATATCCCCCAAGGAACAAGGTACACGTCAGTAAGTTTTTAAGAATTCTTCTAAACCAGTGTGATAACTGGCTTGTTAAAATGGGCAAGTGAAAAGCAAAGTGCAGATGTCAAATAACATCATGAGCTGGGAGTTGCTGAGGACGACAGCAGAGAAAAGGGGCTGACTGCATCTTTGTAAATGCTCAGTGATTCAGCGTGAGTTGCTCCAAGGATGTTTTGAATAAAATCAGTGCATCCACAAAGTTTTTGTGCTTCTGACACCTGCGACATCATTCAGCACAATTCTCTGCACTTCACTATTCTGCAAATTTCTCATCCTTACTACGACTGCTGCTTTGTTTTTGATCATAGTTCTGACGTGCCACTTTAAACACCCGTAATTATTTTACAGTAAATTAGTTAAAGTTTGATTGTGTTGAACAATCCCTGTTCCAGGCGTACACTGGCCCTATCCCTGACCTCTATCTCCGTCACATTGACAAGTGCATCGGTACTACCTCCTGCACCCATCCTGAACTCATGGACTTCATTAACTTCACCACCAATTTCCATCCTGCACTCAAATTCACTTGGACCATCTTTGACACCACCCTCGCCTTTCTTGATCTCAGTCTCCATCACAGGCTGACATTTATTACAAACCCACTGACAGTCCACAACTATCTTGTCTACACTTCTTCCCACCCTGCTTCCTGCAAAGACTCCATCCCCTACTCCTAATTCCTCCGTCTACGCCACATCAAGATGAGGGGTTCCCTACCAGGACATCTGACATGTCCTCATTCTTTAGGGAATGGAGGTTCCCCTCTCCCATCATAGATGAGGACATCACTCGTGTTTCCTCGGTACCCCACAGCTCTGCCTTCCTCCCCTCTCCCTATTCGTAACAGAGACAGAGTCCCGCTAGTCCTTACCTTTCACCCCATCAGCCCTCGCATAGAACACATAATCCTCCGACATTTTCGTCACCTCCAACGGTATCCCACCACTAGTCACGTCTTCCCATCTCCACCCCTTTCCGCCTTCCACAGAAACCGTTCCCTCCGCAACTCCCTGGTTAATTGGGCCCTTCCCACCCAAACCACCCCCTCCCCAGCTACCTTCCCCTGCAGGAGATGCAACATCTGCCCCAATACCTCCTCCTTCAAATCTGTCCAGGCACCCCAACAGTCCTTTCAGGTTGGGCAGAGGTTCACTTGCACCTCCTCCAACCTCATCTACTGTGTTCAAGATGTGGACTCTTATACATCGGCAAGACCAAACATCGTTTTGCTGAACACCTTCACGCAGTCCGCCTGAACCTACCTGATCTCCTGGTTGCTAAACACTTTAATTATCCTACCCATTCCCACACTGACCTTTCTGTCCTAGGTCTCCGCCATTGTCAGAGTGAGGTTAAACGCAAATTGGAGGAACAGCATCGCATATTTTGCTTGGGAAGCTTGCAGCCCAGTGGTATGAATATTGATTTCTCTAACTTCAAGTAACCCCGGCATTCCCTTTCTCTCTAGCCGCTATTTAATTAAAAATGGCTGCCGTGTTGAACTGTATGAATATTTATAAACATCAAGAGAAAAATCATGACCATGGAATATAATTTTGCATTTAGTAATACCAAGCATGATGTAATGCAGAGTATGTTTAAGGTAACAGTGCTGTTGTGCATGGAGTCAACTCCAAGAAAAGTGTTTTGAAGGATAAAAGTAACAGTCTATTATGTGAACTTATGAAGCATTTGTAACAAGGCAGATGAATTAAGACCATTGACATAGGTGCAGGAGTAAGCCATTCGGCCCTTCGAGCCAGCACCACCATTCAATGAGATCATGGCTAATCATCCACAATCAGTTCCCTGTTCCTGCCTTCTCCCCATATCCCTCGATTCCGCAAGCCCCAAGAGCTCTATCTAACTCTCTTTTGAATGCAGCCAGTGAATTGGCCTCCACTGCCTTTTGAGGCAGAGAATTCCACAAATTCACAACTCTATGGGTGAAAATGTTTTTCCTCATCTCGGTTCTAAATGGTCTACCCCTTATTCTTAAACTGTGGTCCCTGGTTTTGGACTCCCCCAACATCATAGAAACATCTAAAATAGGTGGAGGCCATTTGGCCCTTCGAGCCATTTGGCCCTTCACAGTGCTCATGGCTGATCATCCACAATCATTAACCTGTACCTGCCTTCTCCCCATATCTCTGGATTCCACTAGCTCTACCGAACTCTTAAATTCATTCAGTAAATTGGCCTCCATTGCCTGCTGTGGCAGAGAATTCTACAAATTCACAACTCTCTGGGTGAAAAAGTTTCTTCTCACCTCAGTTTTAAATGGCCTCCCCTTTATTCTTAGAATGTGTCCCCTGGTTCTGGACTCCCCCAACATTGGGAAATTTTTTCCTGCATCTGCCTTGTCCAGTCCCTTTATAATTTTATGTCTCTATAAGATCCCCTCTCATCATTCTAAACTCCAGTGAATATAACCATAGTCTTTCCAATCTTTCCTCATATGACAGTCCCTCCACCCCAGGGATTAACCTCGTGAACCTACACTGCACTGCCTAAATAGCAAGGACGTCCTACCTCAAATTAGGAGACAAAAACGGCACACAATACTCCAAATGTGGTCTCACCAGGGCCCTATACAACTGCATAAAGACCTCTTTACTCTTATACTCAAATCCTGTTGTTATGAAGGCCAACATGCCATAAGCTTTCTTCACAGCATGCTGTACCTGCACGCTTACTTTCAGTGACTGGTGTACAAGGATACCAAGGTCTCGTTGCAATTCCCCTTTACCTAATCTGACACCATTGATATAATAATCTGCTTCCTTATTTTTGCCGCCAAAGTGGATAACCTCACAGTTATCTACATTATACTGCATCTGCCATGCATCTGCCCACTCACTCAACCTGTCCAATTCACCTAGCAACCTCCTAACATTATCCTCACAGTTCCCACTGCCACCCAGCTTTGTGTCATCCGCAAATGTGCTAGTGTTACTTCTACTTCCATCATCCAAATCACTTATATCGTAAATAGTTGCGGCCCCAGCACTGAGCCTTGCGGCACTCCTCACCACTGCCTACCATTCTGAAAAGGACCCATTTATTCCTACTCTTTGCTTCCTGTCTGCCAACCAATTCTCTGTCCATGTCCATACCCTACCCCCAATGCCATGTGATTTAATTTTGCTCACCAACCTCCCGTGTGGTACCTAATCAAACAACGGCTTTCTGAAAGTCTAGAAACACTACATCCACTTGCTCTCCTTCATCCATTTTACTTGTCAGATCCTCAAAAAATTCCAGATGATTAGTCAAGCAGGATTTCCCCTTCATAAATCCATGCTGACTTGGACCAATCCTTTTACCACTATCCAGATGTGCCGTTATTACCTATTTAATAATTGACTCCAGCATCTTCCCCATCACCGATGTCAGGTTAACTGGTCTATAATTCCCCGTTTCCTCTCTCGCTCCTTTCTTGAAAAGTGGGATAACATTAGCTACCCTCCAATCCACAGGAACTGATCCTGAATATATTGAACATTGGAAATTAATCACTAATGCGTCCATGATTTCTAGAGCCACCTCCTTGAGTACCCTGGGATGCAGACCATCAGGCCCTGGGGATTTATCAGCCTTCAGTCCCATCAGTCTACCCAATCCTATTTCTCGCCTAATGCAAATTTCTTTTAGTTCCTCTGACTCCCTTGATACTCTGTCCACTAGTGCATCTGGAAGATTGTTAGTGCCTTCATTAGAGAAGACAGGTCCAAAGTACCTGTTCAAATCTTCCGCCATTTCCTTGTTACCCATAATCATTTCACCCGTTTCTGCCTTCAAGGGACCCACATTTGCCTTTACTAATATTTTTCTCTTAACATACCTAAAGAAGCTTTTACTATCCTTCTTTATATTCTTGGCCAGCTTCGCTTCCTACCTCATCTTTTCAGCCCGTATTGCCCTTTTTGCCGTCTTCTGTTGTCCTTTGAAAGTTGCCCACTCCTCTGGCTTCCCACTACTCTTTGCTATCTTATACATCTTTTCTTTTCGTTTTATTCCATCTCTAACTTCCCTTGTCAGCTACGGTTGCCTCCTACTCCCGTTAGAATCTATCTTCGCCTTTGGAATGAAATGATCCTGCATCTTCTGGATTATGCCCAGAAATTCCTGCCATTGCTGTTCCACCGTCATTCCTGCTAGGATCCCTTTCTATTTCACCTTGGCCAGCTCTTCTCTCATGCCTTCATAGTCCCCTTTGTTCAACGGCAACACCGACACTTCTGATTTAACCTTCTCCCGCTCAAATTGCATATTAAAACTAATTATATTACAGTCACTACCTCCAAGCGGTTCCTTTACCTTGAGTTCCCTTATTAAATCTGGTTCAATGGACAACACAAAATCCAGAATTGCCTTCTCCCTGGTAAGCTCCAATACAAGCTGTTCAAAGAATCCATCTTGGAAGCAATCTACAAACTCCCTTTCTTAGGGTCCTGCATCATACTGATTTTCCCAGTCTGCCTGCATATTGAAATCTCTTTAACCACCCTAGCATTACCTTTGTTACATGCCAATATTAACTCCTGATGCAACTTGCACCCTATATCCAGGCTACTGTACCTTTATTACTTGCCAATTTTAACTCCTGATGCAACTTGCACCCTATAACTATGCAAAAAGAAAAGAGATTTAATAAAGTATACAATGTAGAAAAGTAATTGCATGGTTTGTATCTAAACTGCACTTTACCAAATGCAAGACAAGGTGAGTTGGCTGGACTAATATAATTTTACATGAGTGCAACTGTGATGAACAGATTTGGCTCAGGGAATCATGTGATGGAATAAGAGAGAAGGTTAATCAAAAATGTCAAAGAAAGAGAGCATTTCACAAAAGGGAAATCAAATATTTGTGTTGTCAAATTCAATCTTCATATGGAAAGGAAAAAAATGCTGAATTCGTGGGAAAATGAATTTGAAACTGAAATGAGTCTGGAAACGTTCTATCTAAGATGAATGCTGGTAATCCCAGCAAGTCAGAGAAGAATTATGGAAATAAAAACAGTGTTAGCATCTCACATTGAAGTTCCAACAAAGGGTCTTCCTCCTCAAACATTATTTGTGTTTCTCTTTCCACAGATGATGCTGGATATCTTGTGCAACATGACAGAATTAACTGGTAGCTTTGCAATAAAGAATCCTTTGGGACTCCTTGTTTAAATGACGTACATTGATCTTATGAGTGATGAAGTGAAAACAGAACATAGAGAATTATATTAAGCCATTTACTGATATTTTAAGGTCAGATTGCTTAGATTAGGAGATTAGATGGAAAGTTATGACAGTTGGCAAATAGACATCTTCAAAGACATCTTAGAGCAAGGCACCTGCAATGTTTCCAAGATTATTGTTGACAAGAAGGTAGATGGCAAAATAACTCACAAAATGACATAGATACCCACAACATGACATAGCAGGAAAAGTTAAAAGACAAGAAGATAAAGAAAGATTAACAATTCATTGTTCTTCCCACAATGTATCACAACAGTTTGATTAATATTTTTGGTAACGTCAGTTGGTCATACTGCACATAGCCCTACATTAATAATACACAAAGCAATACTCTTACAGTCACATCCTTTATGATGCCCCCAGTTACCAGGAAAGTGCCTACATAAATTGGACATGAACCACACTTTCTTTAAACAGTCACTGTCAGTTTACCGGGGAATCAATGTCAGACAAAATTCCAGAAGTTAACATCAAATGTTACGGAAAGTACCAGTGATTAATGTTAAAAGAAAAAATTTCTTCATGAGTGAACACAATTTTGTGCTCTTGAACCAAAGCCCGCATTGTTCCACCATTGCACTGGCTACCAATGCACCATGCCATCACTTCAATGCTCCTAATGAAATATGGTTGCTTTGAAGAAATAAATTGGTTCCTTTGGACATACACAGGTAATCGTCATTACGGAGCTCCTGTTCTTTTGTATAGATGATCCTCTCTTTATTTCGTAAATTATAAATTATTTTGTCTGTCTGTTTGGTCGTTTCCTCGCTTGTTGATCCCAAAACTGAAAAAAGAAAGCCAAAAATAACCTAATTACATTGTTTCAAGTCAGGTAAGTGGTTGAACTGTAAAATATGGAAGTTAGTTACATAATATGCAACATGTTCTATGAGTTGAATTGAAATGACATGGTGGTAGTCAGACGGTCATTATATCATCTCCATCATTTACTGGAATGCACAGGAGTTACTCATTTTGAGTTTTACTTTTAGACAATAGACAATAGACAATAGATAATAGGTGCAGGAGTAGGCCATTCAGCCCTTCGAGCCAGCACCGCCATTCAATGTGATCATGGCTGATCACTCTCAATCAGTACCCCGTTCCTGCCTTCTCCCCATACCCCCTCACTCCGCTATCCTTAAGAGCTCTATCCAGCTCTCTCTTGAAAGCATCCAACGAACTGGCCTCCACTGCCTTCTGAGGCAGAGAATTCCACACCTTCACCACCCTCTGACTGAAAAAGTTCTTCCTCATCTCCGTTCTAAATGGCCTACCCCTTATTCTTAAACTGTGGCCCCTTGTTCTGGACTCCCCCAACATTGGGAACATGTTATCTGCCTCTAATGTGTCCAATCCCCTAATTATCTTATATGTTTCAATAAGATCCCCCCTCATCCTTCTAAATTCCAGTGTATACAAGCCCAATCGCTCCAGCCTTTCAACATACGACAGTCCCGCCATTCCGGGAATTAACCTAGTGAACCTACGCTGCACGCCCTCCATAGCAAGAATAACCTTCCTCAAATTTGGAGACCAAAACTGCACACAGTACTCCAGGTGCGGTCTCACCAGGGCCCGGTACAACTGTAGAAGGACCTCTATGCTCCTATACTCAACTCCTCTTGTTACGAAGGCCAACATTCCATTGGCTTTCTTCACTGCCTGCTGTACCTGCATGCTTCCTTTCATTGACTGATGCACTAGGACACCCAGATCTCGTTGAACTCCCCCTCCTCCTAACTTGACACCATTCAGATAATAATCTGCCTTTCTATTCTTACTTCCAAAGTGAATAACCTCACACTTATCTACATTAAACTGCATCTGCCATGTATCCGCCCACTCACACAACCTGTCCAAGTCACCCTGCAGCCTTATTGCATCTTCCTCACAATTCACACTACCCCCCAACTTAGTATCATCTGCAAATTTGCTAATGGTACTTTTAATCCCTTCGTCTAAGTCATTAATGTATATCGTAAATAGCTGGGGTCCCAGCACCGAACCTTGCGGTACCCCACTGGTCACTGCCTGCCATTCCGAAAGGGACCCATTTATCCCCACTCTTTGCTTTCTGTCTGTCAACCAATTTTCTATCCATGTCAGTACCCTACCCCCAATACCGTGTGCCCTAATTTTGCCCACTAATCTCCTATGTGGGACCTTGTCGAAGGCTTTCTGAAAGTCGAGGTACACCACATCCACTGACTCTCCCTTGTCAATTTTCCTAGTTACATCCTCAAAAAATTCCAGTAGATTTGTCAAGCATGATTTCCCCTTCGTAAATCCATGCTGACTCGGAATGATTCCGTTACTGCTATCCAAATGCTCAGCAATTTCGTCTTTTATAATTGACTCCAGCATCTTCCCCACCACTGATGTCAGACTAACTGGTCTATAATTACCCGTTTTCTCTCTCCCTCCTTTCTTAAAAAGTGGGATAACATTTGCTATCCTCCAATCCACAGGAACTGATCCTGAATCTATAGAACATTGAAAAATGATCTCCAATGCTTCCACTATTTCTAGAGCCACCTCCTTAAGTACTCTGGGATGCAGACCATCAGGCCCTGGGGATTTATCAGCCTTCAGTCCCATCAGTCTACCCAAAACCATTTCCTGCCTAATGTGGATTTCCTTCAGTTCCTCCATCACCCTAGGTTCTCCAGCCCCTAGAACATTTGGGAGATTGTGTGTATCGTCCTCAGTGAAGACAGATCCAAAGTAACGGTTTAACTCGTCTGCCATTTCTTTGTTCCCCATAATAAATTCCCCTGCTTCTGTCTTCAAGGGACCCACATTTGCCTTGACTATTTTTTTCCTCTTCACGTACCTAAAAAAACTTTTGCTATCCTCCTTTATATTATTGGCTAGTTTACCCTCGTACCTCATCTTTTCTCCCCGTATTGCCTTTTTAGTTAACTTTTGTTGCTCTTTAAAAGAGTCCCAATCCTCTGTCTTCCCACTCTTCTTTGCTATGTTATACTTCCTCTCCTTAATTTTGATGCTGTCCCTGACTTCCCTTGTCAGCCACAGGTGTCTCTTACTCCCCTTAGAGTCTTTCCACCTCTTTGGAATAAATTGATCCTGCAACCTCTGCATTATTCCCAGGAATACCTGCCATTGCTGTTCTACCGTCTTCCCTGCTAGGGCCTCCTTCCAATCAATTTTGGCCAGCTCCTGCCTCATGCCTCTGTAATCCCCTTTGCTATACTGTAATACTGACACTTCCGATTTTCCCTTCTGCCTTTCCATTTGTAGAGTAAAACTTATCATGTTACAAACAGAATTACCTGTTGCTCTTTTGATTCTTTTCACCAACACTGTGCCTTCCTTCGTTTCCTCAGCGGCTCCTCCCAAATCTCTTTTGCCCTCCCCTGTAATGACCTGTAAAGAGACATTTTGATGCAACCTGTGATTCATAAGGACACAAATAGATTGGCTCTACTTCTTCTCGATTATTTCTTCCATCGCATTATTAACTTGGAAACTCAAATAAGCTACTAATAAAAGCAGTAACTGCCTTGTGTGCAATATTTCAGTGAACTCTCGTCTTTTATACTCTACTCTAAAAGGAAGTTCGATATTGTCAGCAAATATGGGAAAATGTGGGAACAATTGTTCCTCTTTCAACAATAAAAACTTATTTGCGAATGTTAGCACCTGACTCCAACAGCAGTGACGAAGATTTGTCTAAAAAGCAGTTATTTCTATCTTGTAGAAAATAAAATGCCAATGTAGAGCCACTCTGTTAATTCTCACATGTCCTTTATCCTGGGAATAATTTCTTTTCTTACCTTTACGACGGGCTTTCTTTTCGTATTCTTGCTTTTGCATTCTTAAAAGGATGCCTAAAGATTCTGACTCCTTAGGAAAAAAAGTGCCACATCAGTGCTGCTTTGGAAAAGCACAGATTGTATCTCAATAGTTTGGCAATTCTGGATATATCTAATGTTTTAGAGTTAAAAATGGAAGCAACATATCACAAAATTAAAAATTAGGAAAAGTAAATTTACATTTCATAAATAACACATTGGGAAAAACATTTCCAATTTAACAAGTATCCTACCACTCCAAAGATAAGAATAAAATCACCCTTACACCAGATTCCATAGGCTCATGGCCAAATTGATTAGAATCAATTATAGTTGAAAAACTGCATTTAATGTGCAGTTTTGGTCTCCTAACCTGAGGAAAGACGTTCTTGCCTTAGAGGGAGTACAGAGAAGGTTCACCAGATTGATCCCTGGGATGGCGGGACTTACATATGAGGAAAGACTAGATAGACTGGGCTTGTACTCGCTGGAATTTAGAAGACTGAGGGGGGATCTTATAGAAACATATAAAATTCTTAAGGGGTTGGAGAGGCTAGATGCGGGAAGATTGTTCCCGATGTTGGGGGAGTCCAGAACCAGGGGTCACAGCTTAAGGATAAGGGGGAAGTCTTTTAGGACCGAGATGAGAAAACATTTCTTCACACAGAGAGTGGTGAGTCTGTGGAATTCTCTGCCACAGAAGGTAGTTGAGGCCAGTTCATTGGCTATATTTAAGAGGGAGTTAGATGTGGCCCTTTATGCTAAAGGGATGAGGGGGTATGGAGAGAAAGCAGGTACAGGCTACTGAGCTGAATGATCAGCCATGATCATATTGAATGGCGGTGCAGGCTCGAAGGGCCGAATGGCCTACTCCTGCACCTATTTTCTATGTTTCTATGTTTCTAATATTTCAAACAGATTTAAATTACGTTTTGCATTTTTTGTCAGAAGTTTAGGTGTCGAATCCTCATCTGATTCGCTAGATTCGTAGACTTGGGTTTGACGCCTTCTCCTCCGATTTGTCATGAATTCTGGCTTTGGTACATCCAATCCTGTGAAAAATAAAAATGTTCATCTGTTATGGCCAACTTCAAGTATTTATCTTCACTGAACTTAACAGTGCAAATATCTGTGGAAATATCACTTTGCAATGTTATCATTATTTCCTCCAGAGTATTCATGCTATTATTCAATTGTCACATCTATTTGACAAAGACAGCAAACAACCTTACAATTATTTTTCAGAGTTAAAGAAAAATCAACCAGCATGAAGAGTATGACGGATGACAATGTGTATATTTCCAGGTCAGAAATCGCAATGACCACTCGTCCCTGTAGTAAGTGAAACCAATCAGAATTCTTCTTTCCATTCCTCCAGGTTTAAAGTAATGGCTTATTCTAGCTGCCTGTACTCACAGTGACACTTTGTGCCATGGTTGAGTAAATGGATTGAATAATGAACAACTAGGGCAACCCACCTCTTCATTAATGGGAACATTGACCTTTGTCCAATTTCTGATTTCAGGACTGTGACAAGTTGCAACATCAAAAAGCATAACTGTGCCCCAATGTCTATGGAGTTGTGCTATCCATGGTCACCATCTTCTGAATGACATAAAGCTTTGGTATTGATTGTAAAGTTAGTTCAATTTGAAATCAATGATGGAATTTTTGAATGTTGGTAAGGAACCTCTCCTGGAGGAAATAGTCATTAAAAGCAAAACTGTACATATCCTGCTGCCAATAATCTGGGAGTAATCACAAGTCTGCTGGGTGTACTCATTTCATCAAAAGTTATAAGACAAATCTTACGGTTTGACACACGTAACCTGCCTGATATATTATTATTAACTCCTGCCTGATATATTAATGCCTTGCAAAGTCAATAAATTTGCAAGGCATTAATATATCAGGCAGGAGTTTCTCCCTTGGGACCTTTCAAATTTTCCAATGACCAGTGGGCACAGCGGTTAAGTTGCTGCCTTACAGCGAATGCAGCGCCGGAGACTCAGGTTCGATCCCGACTACAGGTGGTGTCTGTACGGAATTTGTACGTTCTCCCCGTGACCTCCAAAGATGTACAGGTATGTAGCTTAACTGGCTTGGTAAATGTAAAAATAAATTGTTCCTAGAAGTGTATAGGATAGTGTTAATACGGGGATCGCTGGTCGGCGCGGACCCAGTGGGCTGAAAGGGCCTGTTTCCACAATGTATCTCAAAAACGAACTAAAAAAGTGTGTGTGCACATAAAAATGAGGGCAGGAACAGATACCGCAACATTTAATTCTAAACATTATCTTTCAGACATTTGTTTATTAATTGAAAGATTGAGGGCATCACAGGCAGAGCTGGCATTTCTTGTTCTTTCCAAATTGCCCCTTGTGTGACATGGTGCAGAATGTGGAGGTTGTGGTGCTCCCAAGCACCCATTGCCCTCAACCTTTATGATGTAGAGGCTGCAGGTTTGGGACATGTTGTTATAGAAGTCTTACCACAAAGACTCCAGTGCATTATGGAGATAGTAGTTCAGGTTGGAGAAACCAGTGTACTTTGGAATGAAGAGTGCCAGGCTTCTTGAGTGTTGTGGATGATCTCTTCCAGGGATGTTGAGATATATTTCAATGTGCACATTGATATCCCTTGTTTATTGGCAATCCCTTGGTGTAGAGGATCACTACTCCCATTCCAGCTCTGTCAGTTTTGAGAGAACTGATTCTGTCGGTCTTTGAGTAAGCTAAAGATTCTGCTGCTGATGTCTATATGAGTGAATGGCTTATGAGGTTGGGATCATGATATTTTTGAGACTCTTTGATTTCCTGAAGAGGTCAAAAGGCCTTCCAGGTTGTCCTCCTCCATCTTGAACAGCCACATATCAAGGATTCCCACAAATTAATTATGCTGTTACATTTTCACAAAGGGCAGCCATAAAGCATTTTCTGCATTCTGCAAGATCTGGAGCCTTGATGCCACTTTGTTCATCTGGGAGAAATCAATGCCTATGGTTTACGTAATCCTGTCAATTAATTTGCAGAATTTTACAAAGAGAGCAGTTGGTTTATGTTTATTGTTGTCACGTGTTTGCAATACTGGGAAAAGCTTTAACCTGCATGCTATCCAATCAAATCACATAATACATCACAAGTAGAAAAGGTAGAGTGAAGGAAAAGATGGCAGACTGCAAAATATATTTCTCAGTATTGTCATGCAACAGCTCCAGAGAAAATGAACTAGGTTGGAGAATCGGGACTGTATCTAGCTTATCGAAGGACCATTCAGTAGTCTGTTAACTGTGGGGAACAGTGGCTGTTGTTTCAATGAGATTGGTCCACAAAGAATTGTGTTTTCCATGGCTCATTATGGAAATGTTTTGCAGGGGTGTGCTGTACTTGAGGGAGCAGTGACATGTTAAGAGAGGAACTTCAAGGATAAAACACAAAGTGTTGGAATAACTCAGTCTCTGACATGCACAAGTGATGACACAGGTTTGTTTGATCCCGATCCCAATTTTTCCAAATTATGTCAAGTTTATTGTTGTATGCATGTACGATGTAGATACAATGAAAGGCTACTTTGCAGAAGCATAACAGGTTTAGAGACGGATATACATAAAACTAATTATGTAGAAATTCTGTAAGACTGCTGCGAGAAGACTGTGCAACTCTACAAGACATCAGTCAAATTACGTTGTTATGAAAAGTCTATGGTTGTGCAATGGGAATCACGGTTGCATTAGGATTGCACATATGGTTTCAAGAATATAGTTGTCAGAAAGTAGCAGATCTTGATCCTGGTGGTGAGACTTCAGGCTTCAGTATCTCCTACCTGATTGTAGCAGCAAGATGAGAGAACAGCCAGGATGAATGGGAACCTTGATGACCGATGTCGCCTTCTTGAGGTGGGTTCTCATGTAGATGCTATTGATGGTGGGGAGGTGTGTGCCTGTGATGGACTGGGTCGAGTCCACCACACCATGCAGCCTCTTGCATTCCTCTGCATTGGATTGCCTTAGCAGGCCATGATGCAACCAGTCAGGATACCTTCTACAGTACATCTGCACAAGTTTGTTAAGAGTTCAGCTAGAGGTTATTGTTGCAGCACCACTCAACCAATTTCCCTCTCTCTCACATCCAGTTGCAAAGGAAGGCACAGAGAACCAGGTACTGGGCCGTACTGGTAATTTGGAGGGGATGATAGTGTTGAATGCCAAGCCGTAGTTGATGAATAGCTGCCTGACATGTATTCTCGGTGGTCTACAGCAGAGTGCAGAGCTAGTGAGATGGCATCTACTTTTGACCAACTTTGACAGTTCACAAAGTGAAGTGGATCCAAGTCATAGAACATAGAAAATAGATGCAGGAGGCCATTTGGCCCTTCGAGCCAGCACCGCCATTCATTGTGATCATGGCTGATCATCTACAATCAGTAACCTGTGCCTGCCTTCTCCCCATATCCCTTGATTCCACTATCCCCTAGAGCTCTGTCTAACATTTGTGAGGCAAGAGTGGATTTGCAAGCTAGCCAAACAGATGGAAGTCAGTGAGGTAGATCACAGTGGCCTTCTTAAACATGGGAACGACAGATCCAATGTTGGATCAGGTGGGAACCTTGAGCACAGATGCAAGAGGTTGAGGATATTCCTGAATTCTCAAAGTAGTTACTCGACACAGGTTTTTCGTACTCAGCCATGAACACTGTCTGGACTGGATGCTTGAAGTGAACTCACTTTCTTGAAGGAAAATCTGCCAATGACTTCAGACACCAAGATCACAAAGAAGAGCCAACAGCAATTATGTTATCAAAGAACAGGAATGTTCAATAGCCTCAGACATATTGTCAAAGTATACCTGTGGAGTGAAATGGTGAAAAGGAAGGATCTCACCGAGGACCCGGTCTCAGAAACTACAGATCTATTTAGTTTTCATGTGGGGAAAAAAAATTCATGTCAGCATGCATCATTAGAAAAGGGCAAAAAGGGAAAAAAAAGTGGACAAAATTTTGTACAAACCAACAGCAAGCATGGCTTCATAATTCCGCTTCACGTTCTTATAACGGAGCTTCTCCCAATCACTTATTTCTTCAAACTCTTCCTTGGAAAAATAGCCAGCAATGTCTTTGAACTTGTCAGCATCCTGGAAAAACAAACATTGTATCTGATTCACTTTGGAGCATAATCTGTAATCATCAGATATTAATTCCAAAACAGATTTGAAAATATCATTTAAAAAATTTAATACAGGACAATTCCAGGATAAAGAATCACAACTTAAAATTAAAGGGTAACTTCTTCAGGGTAGAAATTAGATATTTCTTCACTCAGAATATAGTGAGTTTTTTTCTACGGTTGAAAGAAATCAGCTGTTAATTACATTCCAGGAAGATCAACATATTATTGATTCCAAGAAGTAATAAACCATATCACAGTAAGAGAGGAAACTGCATTTATAGTGCAGGTCTGGCGTGATCTGCCTGAAAGGTCCAGACCCAAAATGTTGCCTGTCAAGATTCAAGATCGCAACTTCCAGCCAACAGACATCAGTGTCTACATTTCTGGCAATGAAGACAGTGACAATCATGGACTTCCCCCACACTGAAGTCAGGAGAAGCACACAGTGGCTCCTGCAAAAACACTATTGTAAAAAAAAAAAATTGCCCGAGATAATAATCAGCAAGCCAGGCAGCATCTGTGGAGGTAGAAACGGAGTGAATATTTCAGGTTAATATTCTTTCCTCACAGCTGGGGAAAGTTGCCAGATGGAGACAGACAACTAGAAGGATGAGGGAGATGGTCTGAATGGCCTCCCAGATCAATATTAATGTCAGTGATCCACTTCAGAGCCCAGGGAGCTCATCCACTCCTCATTGACACCAATTCCTGGGGTTGTGATGATCTGAGAAGGAGCAGCAGCATTTTCCCCTTTCCCAGGCTCCCGAGAGGACATTTATCCGGCATCTTCTGCCCACTCTCCATGACAAAGCTCCCTGGAGTCTCACCTCTGAGCCCTGCATCCCAGAAATGGTCTCGTCTCCTTCAGCAGCACCTCGGTCTCCCTTCCTGAGCTCAGCCACTCACTTCACACCTCACCTCGACTAAATCTCACCTCGGCAACACCCCACCTCGACGAAACCCCACCTCGACGAAACCCCACCTCGGCTAAACCTGACGCCTCGACTAAATCCTCGCCTTTAATAAACTTTACCTCACTAAATGTCGCCCCTCAACTAAACACAGCTCACTACTATATTTCACCTCACACCTAAACCCCTCACCTCCACTAAACCTCACACCTCACGACTAATCTTCTTCTCACTCTTAAACCTCGCCTCGACTAAACCTCACCTCGACTAAACCTTTGCCTCGACTAAACTTTAACTCAAACCTCACTAAACCCTACTCACTAAACCGCCTTGGCTAAACCCCACCTCACCTCAACTAAACCTCACCTTGTCTAAACCTCGCCTCAACTAAATCTCAATTAACTAAATTTCACTAAACCTCAAAACTCACTGAATCTCACCTCACTAAACTGCACAAGACTAAACTTTACCTCAACTCAACCTCCCGCCTCACGACTAAACTTTACCTCAACTAAACCTCACCTCAACCCAAACCTCACCTTGACTCAACCCCACACCTTAACAAAACCCTCATCTCCACTAAACTTTACCTCACTAAACCTCACCTCACTAAACCACCTTGGCTAAACCCCACCTCACCTCAACTAAACCTCCCACCTCACGACTAAAATTCACCTCAACTAAACCTCACCTCGTCTAAACCTTACCTCAACTAAATCTCAATTAACTAAATTTCATTAATGTGCAAAACTCACTGAATGTCACCTCACTAAACTGAGCAAGACTAAACTTTACCTCAACTAAACCTCCCACCTCACCACTAAACTCCACCACACCACTAAACACCACCTCACCACTAAACTCCACCTCACACCTAATCGCCGCCTCGACTAATCGCCGCCTCGACTAATCGCCGCCTCTCTCCCGCTCCCGCTATTTATCCCAGGGAGCTTTGACATGGAGAGTGGGCAGAAGATGCCGGATAAATGTCCTCTCGGGAGCCTGGGAACGGGGAAAATGCTGCTGCTCCCGCCATCCCCCCCCCCCCCCCCCCCCCCCCCCCGCTCGCTCTGCCTCTCGCAGTGTAATCAGTGTTGTGGGGGAACAGTGTGTGTGATGATACCATTAAAATGCAGAATATGTCTCATCTATCAATTCACAGATTTTTGTTATGTTTCTTTTAAAATGATTTCTGCAAGTTTCTGCCCACTAAAATGGCGTCATGACGTACTACGGTTTTTATGGTCGATTGGTCAACCTTGTTCCTCTAGTATCTTTGCTGAGTTAAAGTTCAGTGGAGGCTAGGATTGGGTGTGAGGTGACGTTTAGTCGAGGCTGGGTTTAGTCGAGGTGTGGGGTTTGGTCGAGGCGAGGGGTTTGGTCGAGGCGAGGGGTTTGGTCGAGGCGAGGGGCTTGGTCGATGTGAGAAACAGGATTAAACCACCAGGGACAGGACGATTGAACTACCACTCTACCAGGGACAGGGCTATTAAACCGCCAGGGACAGGATGGTTGAACTACCACTCAACCAGGGACAGGGCTATTAAACCACCAGGGACAGGATGGTTGAACTACCACTCAACCAAGGACAGGGCTATTAAACCGTCAGGGACAGGATGGTTGAACTACCACTCAACCAGGGACAGGGCTATTAAACCGTCAGGGACAGGGTGATTGAACTACCACCGAGTTCGTTGGGGCACTGATAATGTGGTACAGGGATAGAGGCAGGCTGGACAAAGGGCTGTAAATTTAGGAGAGTGTCTAAGCTGCAGGGATGGGTTGAAATGGGTCATGAAGGTAACTAAGGGTCATGTGGATAACTACTGCGCTTGCTCAATGAGGTAAATGAATATTGCAAATACGCCCCTGATCGGGGAACTGCCAATTGCCATGCACATACAATGTATGATCTGGGGGGGGTACCCGGGGCGGTACAGAAGATTGTGCACCTCAGCGCTCTGATTGGAAGGAGCCCGAAGGGGAGGGGGATTCAGCAAAAGGGAGGGAGATTCAACGAAGTTGTACTGTATAAAGAGAAGGCACTGTCTTTGTCTCGGTGTGTCTCGGTTTGGAGAGGCACCCGGCTCTGCAGACTCGTGAATAAACTTGTCTTGTTTCCACGACTTTGTCTCTGGCATCGTGATTGTGAGCACTCACGTTTACATCTCACAAGCTTGGGGCCTCGTCCGAGATCGCCACTTCGGCCGCTTGGCGGAGGCGCGGAATGAAGGGAAGGTGCACCCTGCTGATTTCAGCAGTCCCTGATCTCCTTGCTTGCCATCAGCAGTTTGAGCGAGTGATATCCGGACAAGAGACTCGTGGAAACAAGAGGGAATCCGGAGAAAGGAAGGGATCAATCGAGCAATTTCTGTGCACAGGACCCGGGTAAGAAAATTGACTATTAAGTATTACTCGGGCGATTGGGTTCTGTCGGACGGGAGAGGTCGGACAGGGAGGATGGGTAATTCTTGTGTTAAGAATAATGACCCTGGGGATAAAAAATGTGCCAAGGAAAAGGGACCAAGGGAAGAGGGTCCCCACATTCCGCCCGATAGTCCGTTGGGGCGAATGTTACAACTCTGGGGAGAAGGAGGCACAGGGGGTAAAAATAAGGAGACTATGATTAAATTCTGTTATTTTGATTGGCCAAAGGAACCAATAAAAGGGAGTTCAGTCTGGTGGCCACGACTGGGCTCCAATGAGGATTGGGTACGGCAGGCATTAAACGTGTTTGTCAATTCAAAAGCTTTCCCCAATCTGGAGGAAAGTTGTTATGTAGGCTGTTGGGTTCCTCAGGTACGTTTACTAGAATTGGCAGGTAAACAAGAACCAAATGTTCCCAAATGGGATCCCTTGGAACATTTGCCACCACCATACGTGGTCCCACCGCCTCCCCTTTCCGGGTCTATACCCGAACAACCAAGGGAAGACGGAGGGGAGACGTCAGGTGGAGGAGGACAGGAAGCGGCAGAGAATCTGCCTTCCCTAGAACTCCGTAGATCCCGTGGAATAGAGGAAAGGAAGGGTGAAACTTCAACTGCATATCCCTTGAGGGAGGTCCCCATGGGCGGACAAGGAGGGGGATTCGGATTTGTAAACGTTCCCCTGACCAGTACGGAGGTTAGGAATTTAAAAAAGGATATGAAGGGTTTGCTGGAAGATCCCTTGGAGTTAACAGAGCAACTCGACCAGTTTTTGGGCCCAAATATATATACCTGGGACGAACTGATGTCCATTATGGGAAATCTGTTCGACTCTGCAGAAAGCCAAATGATTAGACAGGCCGGAATTAAAATTTGGGAACGATCCGGGCATCATCCAGCTGTAGCGGGGAACGTGAAGTACCTGATTGCCTCGCCCAATTGGGACAAGCAGTCCGAAGAGGGTCGGAAAAGCATGAGAGAACTCCGGGAAATAATAATAAAAGGAATAAGGGAGGCCGTGCCTAAGGGACAAAATTTTGAGCGAGCATTTGAGAACCAGCAGGCAAAGGACGAGGCCCCCACTACCTTCCTACGAAGGTTAAGAAAGAACATGCAGCAATATTCAGGGATTGACCCGGAGTCAGACGCCGGGCAACAACTCTTGAGGGCGAATTTTGTAACCAAATCCTGGCCCGATGTCCGGAAGAAATTAGAAAAAATAGAGGATTGGAATGAGAAACCATTAAATCTATTATTAACAGAGGCACAGAAAGTATATGTGCGGCGGGATGAGGAAAGGCAGAAGGGGAAAGCCAAAATGATGATGCAGGCGGTAAAGCAAGTGGTTGAGCAGGACCGAGAAGGGGATAGACGGAAAGAGACCTATAGGGGAAGAGGAAGAGGAATAAGGGGAAGAATGGGAAGCGAGAGAAGCGATATAGGACGCGATGGGGCATGGAGAACAGGACCTTCTAGGTGTTATCACTGCAATGGGGAAGGACATTTCAAAAGAGAGTGCCCTAAACTAAGGAGAGAGGTTCAGTCGTATGTCCTGATGGAAGAGGAATAGGGGGGTCAGGGGTTCCCCTCCTTGGGGTTAACAGGACACAAACGGGAACCCCTAGTAAATTTAAAACTCGGACCCCAAGGAGAAGACACAGTGTTTATGGTAGATTCGGGGGCTGAAAGATCAAGTGTGACCAGAATACCTGAAGGGATGGCGACCGGGAAAGGGCATGTGCAGATTTCTGGAGTAGGAGGGAAAGTGATGGCGGCCCCAGAGATAGAAGGAGTAAAAGTCAAATACGAAAATAGGGAGGCGGTGGAAGATTTGATTCTAGTTCCACAGGCTGGAGTAAACTTAATGGGACGGGATCTGCAGATCCAGTTGGGAATAGGAACGGCACCTGTGGAAGGGCGGATAGTGGTCCAATTATATAAACTAAAAGAAGAAGATGAACAGAGGATCAATGATCAGGTCTGGGCTAGGGAAGGAAATAGAGGGGGGCTGAGGATACCACCCCTCCGGATATCCCTCCGGGAAGGGTATGACGTGGTGCGAGTCAGGCAATACCCTATCTCCATCGAGGGCCGAAAGGGACTCCAGCCAATCATTGAAAATCTATTGAAGGAGGGAGTATTGGAAAGTTGCATGTCCCCTTATAATACCCCTATCTTACCCGTACGAAAGACAGACGGAACATTCCGGCTTGTACAGGACCTCCGAGAACTAAATAAGGTGGTCCGGACTAGGTATCCGGTGGTCCCTAACCCAAACACGATTATGGGACGGATACCCCCCAGTCACAATTGGTTCAGTGTCGTGGATCTAAAAGATGCATTCTGGAGTTGTCCCTTGGATGAGGGGAGCCGAGACTTGTTCGCTTTTGAATGGGAAAACCCAGGAACGGGTAGAAAGCAACAGTATCGCTGGAAAGTACTTCCTCAGGGATTTACTGAATCTCCAAACCTGTTCGGTCAAATCTTGGAACAGGTGTTAGAGGAATACCCGTGTGTCCCCCGGATCCAGCTCCTGCAGTATGTGGATGACCTCCTGATCTCTGGAGAGGGAGAAGGGGAGGTGCGGGATGCCACTATAATATTACTAAATTTCCTGGGAGAGAAGGGACTAAGGGTATCGAGGAATAAACTCCAGTTTGTGGAACAAGAGGTGAAGTACCTGGGCCACCTAATTAGTGGGGGAAAGCAAAGAATAAATCCTGAAAGAATCGCAGGAATCACAGGCTTGCCGATGCCTCGGAATAAAAAGGAAATCAGAAAATTTCTGGGGCTAATTGGGTACTGTAGACTCTGGATCGATGACTATGCCAGACAAGTCCGCTTCTTGCATAACAGGCTAGGAGATGAGAAAGATAAGGTGGAATGGGACCCGAAAGAACAACAGGATTTCCATCAGCTAAGGAATAGCTTGATAACCGCTCCTGCTTTAGCCCTGCCATCAATAGGCCAGCCCTACCATCTGTTTGTAAATGTGGAGGATGGGATAGCCCTCGGGGTATTGACTCAGAGGAGGGGGGGAAGCCGGCAGCCTGTGGCATTCTTATCAAAAACATTGGACCCAGTGTCACGAGGATGGCCTGTCTGTATACAGGCAGTGGCAGCCACAGCGGTCCTAGTAGAGGAGAGCAGGAAATTGACCTTTGGGGGGGTTTTGGTGGTCTCCACCCCACATACGGTGAGAACAATATTGGCACAGAAGTCTCAGAGGTGGTTGACAGACTCAAGGATATTAAAGTATGAAGCTATCCTGATGGAAAAGGATGATTTGACCCTAATTACGGACAAAAACTTGAACCCATCTCAGTTTTTGTACCCGCCCGAAGAAAAAGAAAAAGAGACAGAGAAGCCAGAACATGATTGTAGCGAAATAATAGAATTAGAGACCAAGAGTAGGGAGGACCTGGGGGAACAGCCTCTGGCTGAGGGAGGTCGATGGTTTATAGATGGGTCATCTCGGTGCATAGATGGGAAAAGACACAGTGGATACGCCATAATTGACGGGAATACATTAAGTGAAATAGAGGCTGGACGATTACCTGGGAGCTGGTCAGCCCAGTCCTGTGAGCTCTATGCCCTGATGCGGGCATTGGAGTTACTCGAAGGCCAAGAAGGCACCATATATACTGATTCGAAATATGCTTTTGGGGTGGTGCATACTTTGGAAAGATTTGGAAGGAAAGGGGAATGATAATAGCAAGAGGAAAGGAGTTAGCACATGAACAGTTGATTGAAAAAACCTTGGAATCATTAGCAAAGCCAGAGCAAATAGCAGTAGTACATGTGGCGGGACACCAGAAGGGAAATTCTCTAGAGGCCCGGACGAAATGGCAAAATGGGCGGCTTTACAGGGGACAGTAAAGATGATGTCTCTGATACCTCTCAGGGAAAGGATGGAGAAGATACCCGTGTTTTCCGAATTCGAGATAGGTAGGATGAATGAGTTGGGAGCAAAAATAGCAAAAGATGGACGGTGGTGGACGCCGGATGGGAAGCAACTGCTACATAAGGAGGTTATCAGAGAATTATTGGGGAGATTACATTCCCAGTCACACTGGGGGGCTCAGGCATTATGTGATACCCTTTTACGTATGTATGCTTGTAGGGGAATATATTCTCTGGCTAAACAAGCAGTCTCAAGCTGTGTCATCTGTCAGAAGATAAATAAGAAAGTGATGAGGGCAATACCGGGAGGAGGTCAACAGTTAGCCATCAGACCATTCCAGAGAGTACAGGTAGATTTTACTGAACTCCCTGGGGTGCAGAAATGTAAATACCTCCTAGTGGTAGTGGATCACTTTACTCGTTGGGTGGAAGCATTTCCCACAGTAAATGCCACTTCACAGGTGGTAGCCAAAATTCTATTGGAACAAATAATCCCGCGGTATGGAATCATCGAATCTCTCGATTCAGATCGAGGAACCCATTTCGCATCAAAAGCCCATTTGCTCATTTGTGATGCCCTGGGGATAAAATGGAAGTTGCATACTCCCTGGCACCCGCAGAGTTCGGGAATGGTGGAGAGTATGAATGGCACCCTAAAGACACAAATTACCAAACTAATGGAGGAGACTAGACTACCTTGGACTATGTGCTTGCCGATAGCCTTGCTTAGAATTCGAACCGCCCCACGAAAGGATATAGCAGAATCCCCCTACGAAATGTTGTTTGGGTTACCTTATTTGGGAAAGATAGAAGGAATACCCACCTTAGAGGGAAGTGATGTTTTCTTAAGGAACTATGTACTGGCAGTATCTCGTTCTATTACAGAATTAAAAACCATGGGGCTGCTGGCACAGAGTCCCCCTCTCGACTTTCCAATCCATTCTGTGAAGGCGGGAGACTGGGTTCTTGTGAAATCGTGGAAGGAGGAGAAGTTGCAACCCCGTTGGACTGGTCCGTATTTGGTATTGTTGACCACGGAGATGGCAGTGCGGACGAAAGAGAAAGGGTGGACACACGCAGCGCGAATAAAGGGACCAGTGGAACCTCCGGCTGAGGAGGACTGGACAGTAAGGCAAGGGAGGAAACCACTGACTCTGATCTTTGAGAAAGAACGATTGAACTAGAAGATTACAATGCAGTGCGTGGCACTGGTGCTCATGATGGTTGCCACTATAAGTAAATGCATGGACAGCTGTCATAAATGTTACAGCCCCATCAGGTATGGCGGACAAATCATAAGGTCTTTTACCTATTATTCCGATGCGCCTGACGCATGTTATACCTTTAGGGCCAAGACCAGCTGTAAGGAGGGGGGGTAGAATACTACCTAGTGCAGAATTTGGGATACTCAGGGACAAGGATAGGTAGCATCTGCCCCAAAGGAGAGAGATGGTTTTGCTTATGGAAAGCCGGACAATGGGGGATGGGGTCCCGGTTGGGGAAGGAACATCTAGACAGGCAAAAGGAAATCCTAATAAAATGGCTATGAGCAAAAGGGACAACCCGACCAGCCCCACCAGCCCCAACTAAGGGACCTCAAGTACATGTATCCTTGTATGAAGAGATACAGAAGCAGATAGAAATTCCTGAATTGGGAGGGAATCTCTTTGTGGACCTGGCTACCAGGATTGCTCAGACGCTAAATGTCAAGGACTGCTGGGTTTGTGGAGGACCTCTTATGAGTTCTCAATGGCCTTGGAGGGGATCAACTGTCGAAGTGGGGGTCCTATTTGGGTGGAACATCACGAAAGGGAGAGATCGGGGGCCCCAGGAATGGCTATTGACTGACGCTCCAATAGGGACGGAATGTATAGCTCGACCAAAGACTCAGGGGAGAGAAGAAGTAGGCATTAGTCCTTGTCAATGCATCTTAACCTTGTGGGTGAACCAGACACGGACCTGGTGGCCTGAGGAACCTAAATAGTATCTGGCCAAAGAAGACTGGGGAAATTGTACAAACATCACCCCAGTCAGAGATAAAACAGGCAACGAAAGCCGAGTCTGGAACTGCACAGGGAACAACCCATATCAGGGGTTACCAGTTTTACGGGACCTCTGGGAGAGGGACACGGTCAGTGGACCTGCTCCAGAGGGATTACTCTGGATCTGTGGACATAAGGCCTACTCAATACTTCCGGGAAAATGGAGTGGAACGTGTTTCATTGGGTTAGTGCAGCCGGGATTCTTTTTATTGCCAGCCGGGGGAAGACGAATGCTGGGCACTCCAGTGTTTGATGACCTACAAAGGGAAAAAAGAGAGTTGGAGATAGGAACCTGGGAGGATGATGAGTGGCCTCCGGCCTGAATCATTTCATATTATGGGCCAGCCACCTGGCTCAGGATGGTTCCTGGGGATATCGTACCCCGGTGTACATGCTAAACCGGATAATACGCTTACAGGCTGTATTGGAGGTGATCACTAATCGAACAGCTGCCGCACTATAGATGTTGGCAAAGCAGCAAATGCAGATGAGAACAGCAATATACCAAAATCGATTGGCCCTAGACTACCTCCTAGTCGAAGAAGGAGGGGTATGTGGGAAATTCAACCTCTCTAATTGTTGCCTGAATATTGACAATAACGGACAGGCAGTAATGGACATATCCGAAGGTATCCGGAAATTGGCGCATGTTCCAGTGCAAAACTGGAACTCAATTATGGGCATTGGATGGTGGGATTCCCTCCTGGGAGGGTCATGGTGGAGAACGGTGGCACAGGTGATCTTATGTGCACTGGCTGGGCTGATCTTTATTCCCTGTTGTGTACCTTGTCTTAGGGAGCTCATAACTAGGAGCATAAGTCAGATGCAGGCTGTAGCAGTGCCAATGGGGACAAGAGGGGAGGTGCAGAGAATCATGATAATGCAGCCAGGGAAGGTTCTGGATTCCCAGAGTAAGGAAATTAGGAGAATGCTACATCAATTGGAGACAAAGGAGTTTGAAAATGGGGTTTAATCAGGGCACGAATGACGTTGGGCGGAAGAGGAAGGAGGTGCTACAGCGGGAGTTTAGAGAGTTGGGAAAAACACTGAGAAGTAGGACGTCGAAGGTGGTTATCTCTGGACTGCTACCGGTACCTCGTGCTGGTGAGGCCAGGAGCAGAGAGATAGAGGGTATGAATTTATGGCTGAGGGGCTGGTGCAGAGAGCAGGGATTTAGATTTCTGGACCACTGGGATCTCTTCTGGGCTAGGGGTGACTTGTACAAAAGGGACGGGTTGCATCTTAACAGCAGGGGGACAAACATTCTGGCAGGCAGCTTTGCTAGTGTGACACCTGTGGCTTTAAACTAAGTAGTGGGGGGGAGGGGTTAACAAATTGTGAATATGAAGATGAGGTAAAAGGGAATACAGGAGATATTGCAAAAGACTCTCGGAAGAATGGGAACAGAAATTCTAGAGGGGAAAAGAAATTAAGGGCAGGGCCAATTGTGAACGATGTGAGAGGGGAGGTAAATACAGAAGTTAAAGTGTTGTACTTAAATGCGCGTAGTATAAAAAATAAAGTGGATGAGCTTGAGGCTCAGTTAGTCATGGGCAAGTATGATGTTGTAGGGATCACTGAGACATGGCTACAAGAGGACCAGGGCTGGGAACTGAATATTCAGGGGTACACAACGTATAGAAAAGACAGACAGGTGGGCAGAGGGGGTGGGGTTGCTCTGATGGTAAGGAATGATATTCATTCCCTTGCAAGGGGTGACATAGAATCAGGAGATGTTGAATCAGTATGGATAGAAATGAGAAATTGTAAGGGTAAAAAGACCCTAATGGGAGTTATCTATAGGCCCCCAAACAGTAGCCTCGACATAGGGTGCAAGTTGAATCAGGAGATAAAATTGGCGTGTCAAAAATGTAATGCTACGGTGGTTATGGGAGATTTCAACATGCAGGTAGACTGGGAAAATCAGGTTGGAAATGGACCCCAGGAAAGAGAGTTTGTAGAGTGCCTTCGAGATGGATTCTTAGAACAGCTTGTACTGGAGCCTACCAGGGAGAAGGCAATTCTGGATTTAGTGTTGTGTAATGATCCTGATCTGATAAGGGGACTAGAGGTAAAAGAGCCATTAGGAGGCAGTGATCACAACATGATAAGTTTTACTCTGCAAATGGAAAGGCAGAAGGGAAAATCGGAAGTGTCGGTATTACAGTATATCAAAGGGGATTACAGAGGCATGAGGCAGGAGCTGGCCAAAATTGACTGGAAGGAGGCCCTAGCAGGGAAGACGGTAGAACAGCAATGGCAGGTATTCCTGGGAATAATGCAGAGGTTGCAGGATCAATTTATTCCAAAGAGGTGGAAAGACTCTAAGGGGAGTAAGAGACACCTGTGGCTGACAAGGGAAGTCAGGGACAGCATAAAAATTAAGGAGAGGAAGTATAACATAGCAAAGAAGAGTGGGAAGACAGAGGATTGGGACTCTTTTAAAGAGCAACAAAAGTTAACTAAAAAGGCAATACGGGGAGAAAAGATGAGGTACGAGGGTAAACTAGCCAATAATATAAAGGAGGATAGCAAAAGTTTTTTTAGGTACGTGAAGAGGAAAAAAATAGTCAAGGCAAATGTGGGTCCCTTGAAGACAGAAGCAGGGGAATTTATTATGGGGAACAAAGAAATGGCAGACGAGTTAAACCGTTACTTTGGATCTGTCTTCACTGAGGACGATACACACAATCTCCCAAATGTTCTAGGGGCCGGAGAACCTAGGGTGATGGAGGAACTGAAGGAAATCCACATTAGGCAGGAAATGGTTTTGGGTAGACTGATGGGACTGAAGGCTGATAAATCCCCAGGGCCTGATGGTCTGCATCCCAGAGTACTTAAGGAGGTGGCTCTAGAAATAGTGGAAGCATTGGAGATCATTTTTCAATGTTCTATAGATTCAGGATCAGTTCCTGTGGATTGGAGGATAGCAAATGTTATCCCACTTTTTAAGAAAGGAGGGAGAGAGAAAACGGGTAATTATAGACCAGTTAGTCTGACATCAGTGGTGGGGAAGATGCTGGAGTCAATTATAAAAGACGAAATTGCTGAGCATTTGGATAGCAGTAACGGGATCATTCCGAATCAGCATGGATTTACGAAGGGGAAATCATGCTTGACAAATCTACTGGAATTTTTTGAGGATGTAACTAGGAAAATTGACAAGGGAGAGTCAGTGGATGTGGTGTACCTCGACTTTCAGAAAGCCTTCGACAAGGTCCCACATAGGAGATTAGTGGGCAAAATTAGGGCACATGGTATTGGGGGTAGGGTACTGACATGGATAGAAAATTGGTTGACAGACAGAAAGCAAAGAGTGGGGATAAATGGGTCCCTTTCGGAATGGCAGGCAGTGACCAGTGGGGTACTGCAAGGTTCGGTGCTGGGACCCCAGCTATTTACGATATACATTAATGACTTAGACGAAGGGATTAAAAGTACCATTAGCAAATTTGCAGATGATACTAAGTTGGGGGGTAGTGTGAATTGTGAGGAAGATGCAATAAGGCTGCAGGGTGACTTGGACAGGTTGTGTGAGTGGGCGGATACATGGCAGATGCAGTTTAATGTAGATAAGTGTGAGGTTATTCACTTTGGAAGTAAGAATAGAAAGGCAGATTATTATCTGAATGGTGTCAAGTTAGGAGGAGGGGGAGTTCAGTTGTACCGGGCCCTGGTGAGACTGCACCTGGAGTACTGTGTGCAGTTTTGGTCTCCAAATTTGAGGAAGGATATTCTTGCTATGGAGGGCGTGCAGCGTAGGTTCACTAGGTTAATTCCCGGAATGGCGGGACTGTCGTATGTTGAAAGGCTGGAGCGATTGGGCTTGTATATACTGGAATTTAGAAGGATGAGGGGGGATCTTATTGAAACATATAAGATAATTAGGGGATTGGACACATTAGAGGCAGATAACATGTTCCCAATGTTGGGGGAGTCCAGAACAAGGGGCCACAGTTTAAGAATAAGGGGTAGGCCATTTAGAACGGAGATGAAGAAGAACTTTTTCAGTCAGAGAGTGGTGAAGGTGTGGAATTCTCTGCCTCAGAAGGCAGTGGAGGCCAGTTCGTTGGATGCTTTCAAGAGAGAGCTGGATAGAGCTCTTAAGGATAGCGGAGTGAGGGGGTATGGGGAGAAGGCAGGAACGGGGTACTGATTGAGAGTGATCAGCCATGATCGCATTGAATGGCGGTGCTGGCTCGAAGGGCTGAATGGCCTACTCCTGCACCTATTGTCTATTGTCTATTGTCTATTGTAAAAGAAAAAGGATGGATTGTGTGAAACAGGATGATTAAACCACCAGGGACAGGATGGTTGAACTACTACTCTACCAAGGACAGGGCTATTAAACCGCCAGGGACAGAATGATTGAAGTACCACTCAACCAAGGACAGGGCTATTGAACCGTCAGGGACAGTATGGTTGAACTACCACTCAACCAGGGACAGGGCTATTAAACCGTCAGGGACAGGGTGATTGAACTACCACCGAGTCCGTTGGGGCACTGATAATGTGGTACAGGGATAGAGGCAGGCTGGACAAAGGGCCGTAAATTTAGGAGAGTGTCTAAGCAGCAGGGATGGGTTGAAATGGGTCATGAAGGTAACTAAGGGTCATGTGGATAACTGCTGCGCTTGCTCAATGAGGTAAATGAATATTGCAAATACGCCCCCGATCGGGGAACTGCCAATTGCCATGCACATACAATGTATGATCTGGGGGGGGTACCCGGGGCGGTACAGAAGATTGTGCACCTCAGCGCTCTGATTGGAAGGAGCCCGAAGGGGAGGGGGATTCAGCAAAAGGGAGGGAGAAGGCACTGTCTTTGTCTCGGTGTGTCTCGGTTTGGAGAGGCACCCGGCTCTGCAGACTCGTGAATAAACTTGTCTTGTTTCCACGACTTTGTCTCTGGCATCGTGATTGTGAGCACTTATGGCGAGTCCGAAAACTTGTTGGTTGTAAAGGAAGTTTATTGCAGCCGCAATATTCGAATACAGAGTTAAACAACAAGGTAAAGGACAACCATCAAAAACTTACTGTCTTCTTCGAAGACTTCGCCGAACTCCTATTTCGGGCGCCAAACGCGCACATGACATCGCTGGCCAATCAGCGATGTCGCTCCCTGGACCAATCCCCATGGTCGCGTTCACACGTGACCTCGCTGGCCAATCCGAGGGTTCGACGACCTGGACCATTCTCTATGGTCGCTACATGACCCCCCCCCAGAACCCGAGGTGCGGAACCTAGCAGGGAGCCGGATTTCGCGACCATAACGAGTACGGAGAGGGACAGCCTGAACCACAGGAGCCGGGGGTTCCGGACTTGGCGGAACCGCCGGAACGGGAGGTCCTGGAGGAACTACCGGAACGGGGGGTCCTGGAGGAACTGCCGGAACGGGGGGTCCTGGAGGAACTGTCGGAACGGGGGGTCCTGGAGGGACTGTCGGAACGGGGGGTCCTGGACTGAGCGGAACTAACGGAGGTCGGCCTCTCCTAGGGGTTTGACCGACCAGGACTGGTTGATCCGGATCCAAATGTGCAGGTTTGAGCCGGGACACCGAGACGAGCTCACTCTTGCCGCACATGTCTAAGGTGAAGGTAACTGTTCCCTTACGCAAAACCCGGAACGGCCCTTGATAGACCCTCTGCAACGGGGCGCGATGGGAATCTTTTCGCAGAAAAACGAACTCACAGTCCTTCAGGGAAGGCGGTTCATGTACCATGGGACACCCATGACGTGAAGTCGGAACTGGAGCCAGGGAGCCCACCCGTTCCCGGAGAGATGCTAACACTGATGGGACTGTAGGCAGCTGGTCTGAAGGGTCCGGAAACAGGTCTCCGGGTACTCGAAGTGTCGAGCGGATGACGCACCGAGATCTAGCTTAGGAGCAGTCCGGATGCCCAAAAGAACCCAAGGGAGCTGGTCTACCCAGTCCGGGCCTTCAAGCCTTGCACTGAGGGACGCCTTAAGTTGGCGGTGGAACCTTTCTACGAGTCCATTTGCCTGGGGGTGATATGCAGTAGTGGGTTGTAACTTGGACCCGTACAGTTCTGCGAGCGCGGCCCAGAGGGACGAAGTGAATTGTGGGCCTCTGTCAGTGGTAATAACTGCCGGGACCCCGAAACGAGCTACCCAATGAAGGGCCAAAGTCCTAGCACAAGACGCTGACGAAATATCAGACAATGGGAAAGCCTCTGGCCACCGGGTGAACCGATCCACCACCGTGAGGAGGTGGGTGTAGCCCCGGGAGGAAGGCAAAGGACCGACCAAATCCACGTGGATGTGGAAAAAACGAACAGCCGGGACCTCGAAATCCTGTACGGGGGGCTGGACATGGCGCTGGACTTTAGCGGTCTGACAGGGAACGCAGGAACGTGCCCAACCCGCTACCTGTTTCCGTAGGCCATGCCAGACAAACCGAGCTGCTACCAAGGCAGAGGTGGAGCGGATGGACGGGTGCGCCAGCCCATGAATGGCATCGAAAACCCGGCGCTGAAGGGAGGGCGGTACTACCGGCCTGGGACGGGGAAGAGAAACATCGCACCAGACTTTTGTGCCTTCCGACCCACAAGCTACCTGGGCCAACTTCAATCCCGAAGTGGTGGACCGGTATGCCGAAACGGTATCCGCTAGAAGCTGTGCCTTCGCAAGCTCCTGGGGATCCACTTCGCAGTCCACCGCCGAAATAGGGGGGAAAGCGGGTCTAGACAGGGCGTCAGCAACGGCATTAAGCTTACCCGCGACATGACGGACATCGGTGGTAAATTCGGAGATAGCAGTCAGGTGCCGCTGCTGGCGGGCCGACCATGGGTCAGACAATTTCAAAAAAGCAAATGTTAATGGTTTGTGGTCCATAAAGGCCACAAATGGGCGGCCCTCGAGGAAGTACCTGAAATGACGAACAGCTAAATAGAGAGCCAGAAGCTCTCGGTCAAATGCGCTATACTTCAGCTCGGCCGAATTTAGTTGCCGGCTGAAAAACGTTAAAGGCTGCCAACGGCCACCGACCTGCTGCTCCAGAACCCCGCCCACCGCCACGTCAGAGGCGTCAACCGTCAGGGCCGTGGGGGCGGAGGGGCTCGGATGGACCAACATGGTGGCGTCTGCCAAGGCTGCCTTAGCTGCTGTAAAAGCCGCCTCTGCGGTCGGGGACCATATCAACTCTACCGGATTCCCTGCCAGGCATTGGAAAAGCGGGCGCATGACTCGCGCAGCTGCCGGAACGAACCTATGGTAGAAATTGACCATGCCTACGAACTCCTGTAGCACTTTTACTGTGGTGGGCCTGGGAAATGCCCGGATAGCCTCCACCTTCTCGGGCAAAGGGGAGGCGCCGGCAGGGGTAATTCTGTGCCCTAGAAAATCAAGAGCAGGAAGGCCGAATTGACATTTGGAGGGTTGGATAATTAGCCCGTGGTCTTGGAGCCGCTGAAACACGGTCCGCAAGTGGGCCTGGTGTTCCTGCACTGAGGGGCTGGCGACCAGGATGTCGTCTAAATAAATAAACAAAAAGGGTAAACCCCGGCCCACGCGGTCCATCAGTCGTTGGAAAGCCTGTGCCGCGTTCTTTAAAGCGAAAGGCATACGCAACCATTCAAACAACCCGAACGGAGTAATCGTTGCAGTTTTCTGTATGTCCTCCGGTCGCACCGGGATCTGGTGGTATCCTCGCACCAAATCGATTTTGGAAAACACCACCGCTCCTTCCAGCCCAGATGAAAAGTCCTGTAGGTGCGGTATGGGGTAGCGATCAGCCGTGGTGACAGCATTGAGACGCCGATAATCGCCACATGGTCTCCACCTCCCAGATGCCTTGGAGACCATATGTAACGGCGAGGCCCACGGGCTGTCAGACTGACGGACAATTCCCATTTCCTCCATCTTCCTGAACTCCGCCCGTGCCACCACCAGTTTGTCTGGCGGTAGTCTCATGGCCCGAGCGAAAACGGGAGGGCCTTCGGTGCGGATGTGATGGACCACGCCGTGCTTGGCCGAAGGCGTGTCAAAACGTTGAATGAGCAGCTCTGGAAACTCTGCCAGAATCTCAGCATACGAGTCGGGGGCCGCGACGACGGCCTGGACAGTAGGGCTGGGCGAGGAGGCGATTGTCGGAGCGACGTGCTCATCTTCGGCGGAGGGTCGGAGGTCGTTACCGCGGACATCAGGAACCAGTGAAAAAGCCCAGAGAAAATCTGCGCCCAGGATCGCTTGTTTGACGTCGGCTATGATGAATGGCCAATCGTACGTGCGGAGGCCTAACACAAGGGACATCTTCCGTATACCGAAAGTGCGAATTGGGCTGCCATTAACCGCGATGAGGGTGGGACCTGTCTTACCCGATCTGGTTTCGAGGTCGGTCGGCGGCACTATGCTGACGATGGCTCCCGTGTCCACCAAAAATGCTGTGTCCGTGAATCGATCATGGACATAGAGGCGCCGGTTCTGGCCAATCGTAACTGCCCCTATGTACGATCGGCCGAGGCATTTCCCGCGAAGGTACAAGGCAAGCGGCAGTTGCGGGATTCGCTACCCCATCGTAGGTGATAATAGCACCAGCCGCGCTTGTGCGGATCTTTTTGGCGGGCTTTCGGAGAATTGGCGGGAGACGTGGCGCCATCTTGCCGTCGCTGTGGCGTGGTCACTGATGTCGAGACCTTGTTGATCGAACCGCTTGCCTTGTTTTTTGCCGTTATGAGCGCGTCCGCTCTCGCTGCATATGTTTCGGGGTCCTTAAAAGAACAATCCGTGAGCAGCAGTCGGACATCCTCAGGAAGTCTCTCGCGGAATGCCTGTTCGAACATAGGGCAATCCGTATGCTCACCGGCTAGCATCATCATTTCGGACATGAGGACGAAAGGCAGTTGGTCTCCAAGATCCGGTAGGTGCAGAAGTCTTGCCGCACCACCATGCTTATTAAACCCGAAGATTCGCAGTAATACTTTCTTCATGGCCTCGTACTTGCTTTCCGCAGGTGGATTTACGATGAACCGCATCACACGCTTGGATGTGTCCGGCGATAGAGCGCTGACGAGGTAGTAGTACATCGTGGATTCGTCCGATATCTTCTTTATGTGAAATTGAGCTTCGGTGTGGATAAACCAAGCTTGCGGTGCGTGCGTCCAAAACAACGGAAGGTGAACGCTTTCCGCGCTTAACTCCGGTGTGCCCGGCGCGGTCATCGTCAACGAGGCGTCGGGTTCCTGCTTAGTCGGTGATCGTCCAGATCACGTCGGGGTCACCAATATGGCGAGTCCGAAAACTTGTTGGTTGTAAAGGACGTTTATTGCAGCCGCAATATTCGAATACAGAGTTAAACAACAAGGTAAAGGGCAACCATCAAAAACTTACTGTCTTCTTCGAAGACTTCGCCGAACTCCTATTTCGGGCACCAAACGCGCACATGACATCGCTGGCCAATCAGCGATGTCGCTCCCTGGACCAATCCCCATGGTCGCGTTCACACGTGACCTCGCTGGCCAATCCGAGGGTTCGACGACCTGGACCATTCTCTATGGTCGCTACACACTCACATTTACATCTCACAGTCGAGGAGGGGTTTAGTCGAGGCGAGGGGTTTAGTCGAGGCAAGGGGTTTTATACTGGACTCGCCGAATGTCCCTATCCGGCTATCTAGCAAGCTAAACAATTGACCCAATAAAGACCAGTAGAGACGAGCTGTCGTTTGATGCTTTACTGAATTCAAATGTGAAACTGTAACGTTTAGGCACAAAAAGAAATAACATAGGGTTTAGTTACATTATACGTTTAGTATAGGAACATATAAAGATGATGTCACTAAACATAATTACTTACAGACATTGCGTCTAACAAACTCTGTGACGAAGGATGGCAGCAGATTACACACAGATGAATCACAGTCTCCACCATGAGGTTATCCCTTTCTGACCTGCACTTCCTGTTTATGACAACATCCTGTCTATTGTAGCGACCATAGGGATTGGTCCTGACAGTCGAACCCTCGGATTGGCCAGCAAGGTCACATGGTGGTGCGACCATAGGGATTGGTCCTGAGAGTCGAACCCGCTGATTGGCCAGCTAGGTCAGGTAGTGGTTTTGGAGCCCAAAAACCAGGCAGTGGGAAGAGAACTTCGATGTGAACAGTTTGAGTTAATGGTTGTCTGTAATCTCGTTTGTTATCCTTTGTAATTGAATATTGCTGCTGCAATAAACTTCTTTAACAAAGTACAAGCCTCCAGACTCGCCATACTAATCCCTTAACGATCTTATATGTTTCACTAAGATCCCTCTCATCCTTCTAAATTCCAGAGTATACAAGCCTAGTCTTTCAACATACGACAGTCCCGCCATTCCGGGGGATTAACCTGGTGAACCTACGCTGCATGCCCTCAATAGCAAGAATGTCCTTCCTCAAATTTGGGGACCAAAACTGCACACAGTACTCCAGGTGTGGTCTCACTAGGGCCCTGTACAACTGCAGAACTCCCCCTTCTCCTGTTACTCTCAATCCCCCTCTCTCTGGGTACTGTTACTTTCACTACCCCTCTCTCTGTGTACTGTTACTTTCCCTCTGTGTACTGTTACTCACTCCCCCTCTCCTCCTGTACTGTTATTGTGGGAAGAACTGACCTGTTGTGTCTTGTGATGAACATGGGTACTGTGGGAATAGAGCGGCACGGTGGCGCGGCAGTAGAGTTGCTGCCTCACAGCTTACTTCTGCGGCGAGGAAGAGACCGTGTACCATTTGTACTTACAGTATGAGAGGTTGCAGCCCGTGTTCGAGTGTCTAAAGGGGCTGCTCCCCAAGTTTTGGCTCCATTTTAGTCCTGTGCTCCTGATTTTTGGGCACCCGGTACAGAAGGGGGTTGGGTCGGGAGGGACAGTGGGGTCTCCCTGTCGGTCTGCTCCTGGGCCTGGCCAAGATGGCCATTTGCGGGTCCAGGCAGCGGGTAGTCGACGGCCGCACCGGGGTCGGCTGCCTGCCCCTCTTCCGGGCCAACGTCCGTGCCCGCGTGTCCCTGGAGAGGGAAAACGTGGTGTCCATGGGGCCGCTGGAGGCCTTCCGTGAACGCTGGTCGCCGCGGGACGTTGAGTGTATTATTGATAAAGTTGGCGATGTATTCGTTTGATGTTTGTTTGTTTGTAAACTGCCAATATCGGCAGCCTTTGATCGTGTTACCCTTTTGTATGTTTGTTTTGTTTTCTGAATAAAAGCTTTTGTATATATTTTAAAAAAGAGACCCGGGTTTGATCCTGACTACGGATGCTGTCTGTACGGGGTTTATACGCTATCTCCGTGACCGCGTGGGTTTTCTCCGGGTGCTCCGGTTTCCTCCCACACTCCAAAAACGTGCAGGTTTGTAGGTTAATTGGCTGCAGTAAATTGTCCCTCATGGTGTAGGATAGTGATTGTGTGTGGGGTGATACATGGTGATCGCTGGTCAGCGTGGGCTCGTTGAGATAAAGGGCCTGTTTCCACGCTCCATCTCTAAAGCCTAAAATAAAGATGTCTTAATTCCAGTGAAGTTTCCTATCAGTGCAAGACTATACTGTTTAAATGTTGGGATAGTCCCTGCCTCAACTACCTCCTCTGACAGCTTGTTCCATCCGTGGGCTGAATGGCCTAATTCTGCTCCTATCATTTATGATCTTCGTCAGCTTGACGGCAGCTGAATCCAATCCCCTCCATTAGAGTCGGAAGACGGGTCCAGACCCGAAACATTGCCTATCCATGTCCCCCACAGATGCTGCCTGACCCACTGAGTTACTCCGGCGCTGTGTATTTTATTTGCAATCCAGCATCTGCAGTTCCTTGTGTCTCCCCTCCATTTCCTGACGCTGCCCTCGCCCTCCCTCCCGCCCGCACTCACCGGGGTCCCACACACACACGCACTCGTCGCCCACCGCGGGAACCTCACGGCGGCCGGAGGAGCAGGGACCACGTCAGAAGCGCATCGGACACAGACTGGGGAAACAGCTTGCATGAGCCGCGTGTGTATTGATGCAGCGCTGCAGAGGGTGAAGCCGGCCGGCTGAACAAAGAGCATAAATACTGGACGGTGCATGTGTGCAGGCGCTGCAGCGGCAGGGGTGGAGAGCCGAGTGCTGGGAAGGTTTGGTGATGAGGCAGGAGGGGATTACACAGTGACCAGCGCCGTGCGTCCACTGAGCCGCTGCACTTCCCATCAGCAACAACAGGGAACATGATGCACGGAGCTCCCAGGAGTTGGTGCAACCGCCATTAAAAATACTCCAATCACATTGATTCACAACACAATTACTTTAATAACATGAGAATAACATGAACAGATTTAGCCGGGACAACGCAGGTGCTGGTCAATCGCCTCACACAGAAATATTTTACATACAACGCAGAATAATACAAATTAAAACACATTTCGGGTCTCGAACCTCCGTTAAATAAATTACATCAACCAACACAACCAACGATTCAATTTACAAACTCACCTTCTGCTTATACTTCGAACAACACTTCAAACTTTCAAACTCCAGTGTCAGCATTTTACTGATCACCGCTTCAAGAAATCTCACAGGAATAAAGTGAAACCTGCAGGGACCAGCAGTTTGATCAAAGTAACCGGAGCAATGAGCCCACGGCACAGAACGGTTCTCCTGACTTGCGGCATCAATAAAAGTGGCTGATGTATCAATCACCATGTTGATGAACTCAGTGCGAGAACCAGACTGCATCACAACAGCTCAGTCAGAATATCCCAGTGGGGGCAGTCTATCCCAGTCGGAAGATGCAGTCTGGAGAGGCTCGGACATGCGGCAATGATACCTGTCCCTGGTCCCCAATTCACACAAGGAGTGGGAATCACGGACCCATCCCTTATACCCCAGACTTCTCCACACAAAGTATCACCATAAAGAGGGAAATACAGCAAGTGCCAATATTGATACTGACTGGAAACATAAATAATTACTCAACGTAATTCAAAAGGAAATAATTGAAATAATATTAAATAAAATAATATAAAGAAAATGATAACACTGACAATTGGTGACCTTTTACTGTTCTACACAGGCTCTCAGGTGAACAGTGAAAGCTGCTGTGTCCTTAAAAACATTCCCACACACGGGGCACGTTTCAATGCAGGTGTGAGCTTTCTGCTGATTGAGATAAGAAAAGCTCTTCCCACAGACAGAACATGTGTACGGCCTCTCTCCGGTGTGGGTCCGCTGGTGTCGGTGGAGGCTCCCTGAGTGTACAAAGCTCTTCCCACAGACAGAACATGTGTACGGCCTCTCTCCGGTGTGGGTCCGCTGGTGTTGGTGGAGGTGCGCTGCCTGTGCAAAGCCCTTCCCACAGACAGAACATGTGTGCGGCCTCTCTCCGGTGTGGGTCCGCTGGTGAAGGTGCCCTGCCTGTACAAAGCTCTTCCCACAGACAGAACATGTGTACGGCCTCTCTCCGGTGTGGGTCCGCTGGTGTTGGTGGAGGTTCCCTGCCAGTGCAAAGCCCTTCCCACAGACAGAACATGTGTACGGCCTTTCTCCGGTGTGGGTCCGCTGGTGTCGGTGGAGGTGCCCTGCCCATGCAAAGCCCTTCCCACAGACAGAACATGTGTACGGCCTCTCTCCGGTGTGGGTCCGCTGGTGTCGGTGGAGCTTCCCTGCCCGCGTGAAACACTTCCCACATTCTGCACATTCATGCCGTCTCTCCGTTATTCGTCCTGGAATATCACATGACTTCCCTATTGCCTTCCTTCCGTCAGATGGTGTGAGCGGACTCTGCTCACGTTTACTTTGTGGATCGGTGTCCACTCTGGGGGAAGAAGGTTGACCAGCCGGCGTTGGTCTGGAGGCTACAGGATGCCTTCTTAAGTGCCTTGTAAGGTACTTCGCCGTGGTGAATGCTATAGTGCAGTGAGGGCAGGGATGACAGTCTCCTTGGGTTACGCCGTCTACCGCTGGAGAAGGAAACAGAAATGATCACTTTCAGCAAAAAATCCACGCTCTGATTTGGAAGACAGATTAGTAAATGCTTCAGTGTTAATGGAGCTGCTCGGAGATGTTAATTGAAATAATTTACAGGCGTGACTAGTGAAAGATTGTGGGGAGGAGGGAGTTATCAATCACCAGATGATTCTGTTAAAGACTCGAGGGGGATGGATTCTGTCTTTGATATCCCCCAAGGAACAAGGTACACGTCAGTAAGTTTTTAAGAATTCTTCTAACCCAGTGTGATAACTGGCTTGTTAAAATGGGCAAGTGAAAAGCAAAGTGCAGATGTCAAATCACATCATGAGCTGGGAGTTGCTGAGGACGACAGCAGGGCAAAGGGGCTGACTGCATCTTTGTAAATGCTCAGTGATTCAGCGTGAGTTGCTCCAAGGATGTTTTGAATAAAATCAGTGCATCCACAAAGTTTTTGTGCTTCTAACACCTGAATGCGACATCATTCAGCACAATTCTCTGCACTTCACTATTCTGCAAATTTCTCATCCTTACTACAACTGCTGCTTTGTTTTTGATCATAGTTCTGACGTGCCACTTTAAACACCCGTAATTATTTTACAGTAAATTAGTTAAAGTTTGATTGTGTTGAACAATCCCTGTTCCAGGCGAACACTGGCCCTATCCCTGACCTCGATCTCCGTCACATTGACAAGTGCATCGGTACTACCTCCTGCACCCATCCAGAACTCATGGACTTCATTAACTTCACCACCAATTTCCATCCTGCACTCAAATTCACTTGGACCATCTTTGACACCACCCTCGCCTTTCTTGATCTCAGTCTCCATCACAGGCTGACATCTATTACAAACCCACTGACAGTCCGCAACTACCTTGTCTACACTTCTTCCCACCCTGCTTCCTGCAAAGACTCCATCCCCTACTCCTAATTCCTCCGTCTACGCCACATCAAGATGAGGGGTTCCCTACCAGGACATCTGACATGTCCTCATTCTTTAGGGAATGGAGGTTCCCCTCTCCCATCATAGATGAGGACCTCACTCGTGTTTCCTCGGTACCCCACAGCTCTGCCTTCCTCCCCTCTCCCTATTCGTAACAGAGACAGAGTCCCGCTAGTCCTTACCTTTTACCCCATCAGCCCTCGCATACAACACATAATCCTCCGACATTTTCGCCACCTCCAACGGTATCCCACCACTAGTCACGTCTTCCCATCTCCACCCCTTTCCGCCTTCCACAGAAACCGTTCCCTCCGCAACTCCCTGGTTAATTGGGCCCTTCCCACCCAAACCACCCCCTCCCCAGGTACCTTCCCCTGCAGGAGATGCAACATCTGCCCCAATACCTCCTCCTTCAAATCTGTCCAGGCACCCCAACAGTCCTTTCAGGTTGGGCAGAGGTTCACTTGCACCTCCTCCAACCTCATCTACTGTGTTCAAGATGTGGACTCTTATACATCGGCAAGACCAAACATCGTTTTGCTGAACACCTTCACGCAGTCCGCCTGAACCTACCTGATGTCCTGGTTGCTAAACACTTTAATTCTCCTACCCATTCCCACACCGACCTTTCTGTCCTAGGTCTCTGCCATTGTTAAACGCAAATTGGAGGAACAGCATCGCATATTTTGCTTGGGAAGCTTGCAGCCCAGTGGTATGAATATTGATTTCTCTAACTTCAAGTAACCCCGGCATTCCCTTTCTCTCTAGCCGCTATTTAATTAAAAATGGCTGCCGTGTTGAACTGTATGAATATTTATTAACATCAAGAGCAAAATCATGACCATGCTTGACAAATCTACTGGAATTTTTTGAGGATGTAACTAGGAAAATTGACAAGGGAGAGTCAGTGGATGTGGTGTACCTCGACTTTCAGAAAGCCTTCGACAAGGTCCCACATAGGAGATTAGTGGGCAAAATTAGGGCACATGGTATTTGGGGTGGGGTACTGACATGGATAGAAAATTGGTTGACAGACAGAAAGCAAAGAGTGGGGATAAATGGGTCCCTTTCGGAATGGCAGGCAGTTACCAGTGGGGTACCGCAAGGTTCGGTGCTGGGACCCCAGCTATTTACGATATACATTAATGACTTAGACGAAGGGATTAAAGGTACCATTAGCAAATTTGCAGATGATACTAAGTTGGGGGGTAGTGTGAATTGTGAGGAAGATGCAATAAGGCTGCAGGGGGACTTGGACAGGTTGTGTGAGTGGGCGGATACATGGCAGATGCAGTTTAATGTAGATAAGTGTGAGGTTATTCACTTTGGAAGCAAGAATAGAAAGGCAGATTATTATCTGAATGGTGTCAAGTTAGGAGGAGGGGGAGTTCAACGAGATCTGGGTGTCCTAGTGCATCAGTCAATGAAAGGAAGCATGCAGGTACAGCAGGCAGTGAAGAAAGCCAATGGAATGTTGGCCTTCGTAACAAGAGGAGTTGAGTATAGGAGCAAAGAGGTCCTTCTACAGTTGTACCGGGCCCTGGTGAGACCGCACCTGGAGTACTGTGTGCAGTTTTGGTCTCCAAATTTGAGGAAGGATGTTCTTGCTATGGAGGGCGTGCAGCGTAGGTTCACTAGGTTAATTCCCGGAATGGCGGGACTGTCGTATGTTGAAAGGCTGGAGCGATTGGGCTTGTATACACTGGAATTTAGAAGGATGAGGGGGGATCTTATTGAAACATATAAGATAATTAGGGGATTGGACACATTAGAGGCAGATAACATGTTCCCAATGTTGGGGGAGTCCAGAACAAGGGGCCACAGTTTAAGAATAAGGGGTAGGCCATTTAGAACGGAGATGAGGAAGAACTTTTTCAGTCAGAGGGTGGTGAAGGTGTGGAATTCTCTGCCTCAGAAGGCAGTGGAGGCCAGTTCGTTGGATGCTTTCAAGAGAGAGCTGGATAGAGCTCTTAAGGATAGCGGAGTTAGGGGGTATGGGGAGAAGGCAGGAACGGGGTACTGATTGAGAGTGATCAGCCATGATCGCATTGAATGGCGGTGCTGGCTCGAAGGGCTGAATGGCCTACTCCTGCACCTATTGTCTATTGTCTATTGTAATACCAAGCATGATGTAATGCAGAGTATGTTTAAAGGTAACGGTGCTGTTGTGCATGGAGTCAACTCCAAGAGAAGTGTTTTGAAGGATAAAAGTAACAGTCTATTATGTGAACTTATGAAGCATTTGTAACAAGGCAGATGAATTAAGACCATTGACATAGGTGCAGGAGTAAGCCATTCGGCCCTTCGAGCCAGCACCACCATTCAATGTGATCATGGCTAATCATCCACAATCAGTTCCCTGTTCCTGCCTTCTCCCCATATCCTTCGATTCCGCTAGCCCCAAGAGCTCTATCTAACTCTCTTTTGAATGCAGCCAGTGAATTGGCCTCCACTGCCTTTTGAGGCAGTGAATTCCACAAATTCACAACTCTATGGGTGAAAATGTTTTTCCTCATCTCGGTTCTAAATGGTCTACCCCTTATTCTTAAACTGTGGTCCCTGGTTTTGGACTCCCCCAACATCATAGAAACATCTAAAATAGGTGGAGGCCATTTGGCCCTTCGAGCCATTTGGCCCTTCACAGTGCTCATGGCTGATCATCCACAATCATTAACCTGTACCTGCCTTCTCCCCATATCTCTGGATTCCACTAGCTACCGAACTCTTAAATTCATTCAGTGAATTGGCCTCCATTGCCTGCTGTGGCAGAGAATTCTACAAATTCACAACTCTCTGGGTGAAAAAGTTTCTTCTCATCTCAGTTTTAAATGACCTCCCCTTTATTCTTAGAATGTGTCCCCTGGTTCTGGACTCCCCCAACATTGGGAACATTTTTCCTGCATCTGCCTTGTCCAGTCCCTTTATAATTTTATGTCTCTATAAGATCCCCTCTCATCATTCTAAACTCCAGTGAATATAACCATAGTTTTTCCAATCTTTCCTCATATGACAGTCCCTCCATCCCAGGGATTAACCTCGTGAACCTACACTGCACTGCCTAAATAGCAAGGACGTCCTACCTCAAATTAGGAGACAAAAACGGCACACAATACTCCAAATGTGGTCTCACCAGGGCCCTATACAACTGCATAAAGACCTCTTTACTCTTATACTCAAATCCTGTTGTTATGAAGGCCAACATGCCATAAGCTTTCTTCACAGCCTGCTGTACCTGCACGCTTACTTTCAGTTACTGGTGTACAAGGATACCAAGGTCTCGTTGCAATTCCCCTTTACCTAATCTGACGCCATTGATATAATAATCTGCTTCCTTACTTTTGCCGCCAAAGTGGATAACCTCACAGTTATCTACATTATACTGCATCTGCCATGCATCTGCCCACTCACTCAACCTGTCCAATTCACCTAGCAACCTCCTAACATTATCCTCACAGTTCCCACTGCCACTCAGCTTTGTGTCATCCGCAAACGTGCTAGTGTTACTTCTACTTCCATCATCCAAATCACTTGTATTGTAAATAGTTGCGGCCCCAGCACTGAGCTTTGCGGCACTCCACTCTCCACTGCCTGCCATTCTGAAAAGGACCCGTTTATTCCTACTCTTTGCTTCCTGTCTGCCAACTAATTCTCTATCCATGTCCATACCCCACCCCCAATGCCATGTGATTTAATTTTGCTCACCAACCTCCCGTGTGGTACCTAATCAAACAACGGCTTTCTGAAAGTCTAGAAACACTACATCCACTTGCTCTCCTTCATCCATTTTACTTGTCACATCCTCAAAAAATTCCAGATGATTAGTCAAGCAGGATTTCCCCTTCATAAATCCATGCTGACTTGGACCAATCCTTTTACCACTATCCAGATGTGCCGTTATTACCTATTTAATAATTGACTCCAGCATCTTCCCTGCCACCGATGTCAGGTTAACTGGTCTATAATTCCCCGTTTCCTCTCTCGCTCCTTTCTTGAAAAGTGGGATAACATTAGCTACCCTCCAATCCACAGGAACTGATCCTGAATATATTGAACATTGGAAAATAATCACTAATGCGTCCATGATTTCTAGAGCCACCTCCTTGAGTACCCTGGGATGCAGACCATCAGGCCCTGGGGATTTATCAGCCTTCAGTCCCATCAGTCTACCCAATCCTATTTCTCGCCTAATGCAAATTTCTTTTAGTTCCTCTGACTCCCTTGATACTCTGTCCACTAGTGCATCTGGAAGATTGTTAGTGCCTTCATTAGTGAAGACAGGTCCAAAGTACCTGTTCAAATCTTCAGCCATTTCCTTGTTACCCATAATAATTTCACCCGTGTTTGCCTTCAAGGGACCCACATTTGCCTTTACTAATTTTTTTCTCTTAACATACCTAAAGAAGCTTTTACTATCCTTCTTTATATTCTTGGCCAGCTTCGCTTCCTACCTCATCTTTTCAGCCCGTATTGCCCTTTTTGCCATCTTCTGTTGTCCTTTGAAAGTTGCCCACTCCTCTGGCTTCCCGCTACTCTTAGCTATCTTATACATCTTTTCTTTTCGTTTTATTCCATCTCTAACTTCCCTTGTCAGCTACGGTTGCCTCCTACTCCCGTTAGAATCTATCTTCGCCTTTGGAATGAAATGATCCTGCATCTTCTGGATTATGCCCAGAAATTCCTGCCATTGCTGTTCCACCGTCATTCCTGCTAGGATCCCTTTCTATTTCACCTTGGCCAGCTCTTCTCTCATGCCTTCATAGTCCCCTTTGTTCAACGGCAACACCGACACTTCTGATTTAACCTTCTCCCGCTCAAATTGCATATTAAAACTAATTATATTACAGTCACTACCTCCAAGCGGTTCCTTTACCTTGAGTTCCCTTATTAAATCTGGTTCAATGGACAACACAAAATCCAGAATTGCCTTCTCCCTGGTAGGCTCCAATACAAGCTGTTCAAAGAATCCATCTTGGAGGCAATCTACAAACTCCCTTTCTTGGGGTCCTGTATCATACTGATTTTCCCAGTCTGCCTGCATATTGAAATCTCTTCAACCACCCTAGCATTACCTTTGTTACATGCCAATATTAACTCCTGATGCAACTTGCACCCTATATCCAGGCTACTGTACCTTTATTACTTGCCAATTTTAACTCCTGATGCAACTTGCACCCTATAACTATGCAAAAAGAAAAGAGATTTAATAAAGTATACAATGTAGAAAAGTAATTGCATGGTTTGTATCTAAACTGCACTTTACCAAATGCAAGACAAGGTTGAGTTGGCCGGACTAATATAATTTTACATGAGTGCAACTGTGATGAACAGATTTGGCTCAGGGAATCATGTGGTGGAATAAGAGAGAAGGTTAATCAAAAATGTCAAAGAAAGAGAGCATTTCACAAAAGGGAAATCAAATATTTGTGTTGTCAAATTCAATCTTCATATAGAAAGGAAAAAAATGCTGAATTTGTGGGAAAATGAATTTGAAACTGAAATTAGTCTGGAAACGTTCTATCCAAGATGAATGCTGGTAATCCCAGCAAGTCAGAGAAGAATTATGGAAATAAAAACAGTGTTAGCATCTCACATTGAAGTTCCAACAAAGGGTCTTCCTCCTCAAACATTAGTTGTGTTTCTCTTTCCACAGATGATGCTGGATATCTTGTGCAACATGACAGAATTAACTGGTAGCTTTGCAATAAAGAATCCTTTGGGACTCCTTGTTTAAATGACAGGAACGTACATTGATCTTATGAGTGATGAAGTGAAAACAGAACATAGAGAAATATATTAAGCCATTTACTGATATATTAAGGTCAGATTGCTTAGATTAGGAAATTAGATGGAAAGTTATGACAATTGGCAAATAGACATCTTCAAAGACATCTTAGAGCAAGGCACCTGCAATGTTTCCAAGATTATTGTTGACAAGAAGGTAGATGGCAAAATAACTCACAAAATGACATAGATACCCACAAAATGACATAGCAGGAAAAGTTAAAAGACAAGAAGATAAAGAAAGATTAACAATTCATTGTTCTTCCCACAATGTATCACAAGTTTGATTAATATTTTTGGTAACGTCAGTTGGTCATACTGCACATAGCCCTACATTAATAATACACAAAGCAATACTCTTACATTCACATCCTTTATGATGCCCACAGTTACCAGGAAAGTGCCTACATAAATTGGACATGAACCACAATTTCTTTAAACAGTCACTGTCAGTTTACCGGGTAATCAATGTCAGATTCCAATGTCTGACAAAATTCCAGAAGTTAACATCAAATGTTACGGAAAGTACCAGTGATTAATGTTAAAAGAAAAAATTTCTTCATGAGTGAACACAATTTTGTGCTCTTGAACCAAAGCCCGCATTGTTCCACCATTGCACTGGCTACCAATGCACCATGCCATCACTTCAATGCTCCTAATGAAATATGGTTGCTTTGAAGAAATAAATTGGTTCCTTTGGACATACACAGGTAATCGTCATTACGGAGCTCCTGTTCTTTTGTATAGATGATCCTCTCTGTATTTCGTAAATTATAAATTATTTTGTCTGTCTGTTTGGTCGTTTCCTCGCTTGTAGATCCCAAAACTGAAAAAAGAAAGCCAAAAATAACCTAATTACATTGTTTCAAGTCAGGTAAGTGGTTGAACTGTAAAATATGGAAGTTAGTTACATAATATGCAACATGTTCTATGAATTGAATTGAAATGACATGGTGGTAGTCAGATGGTCATTATATCATCTCCATCATTTACTGGAATGCACAGGAGTTACTCATTTTGAGTTTTACTTTTACAAACAGAATTACCTGTTGCTCTTTTGATTCTTTTCACCAACACTGCGCCTTCCTTCGTTTCCTCAGCGGCTCCTCCCAAATCTCTTTTGCCCTCCCCTGTAATGACCTGTAAAGAGACATTTTGGTGCAACCTGTGATTCATAAGGACACAAATAGATTAGCTCTACTTCTTCTCGATTATTTCTTCCATCGCATTATTAACTTGGATACTCAAATAAGCTACTAATAAAAGCAGTAACTGCCTTGTGTGCAATATTTCAGTGAACTCTCGTCTTTCATACTCTACTCTAAAAGGAAGTTTGATATTGTCAGCAAATATGGGAAAATGTGGGAACAATTGTTCCTCTTTCAACAATAAAAACTTATTTGCGAATGTTAGCACCTGACTCCAACAGCAGTGACGAAGATTTGTCTAAAAAGCAGTAATTTCTATCTTGTAGAAAATAAAATGCCAATGTAGAGCCACTCTGTTAATTCTCACGTGTCCTTTATCCTGGGAATAATTTCTGTTCTTACCTTTACGACGGGCTTTCTTTTCGTATTCTTGCCTTTTGCATTCTTAAAAGGATGCCTAAAGATTCTGACTCCTTAGGAAAAAAAGTGCCACATCAGTGCTGCTTTGGAAAAGCACAGACTGTATCTCAATAGTTTGGCAATTCTGGATATATCTAATGTTTTAGAGTTAAAAATGGAAGCAACATATCACAAAATTAAAAATTAGGAAAAGTAAATTTACATTTCATAAATAACACATTGGGAAAAACATTTCCAATTTAACAAGTATCCTACCACTCCAAATATAAGAATAAAATCACCCTTTCACCAGATTCCATAGGCTAATGGCCAAATTGATTAGAATCAATTATAGTTGAAAAACTGCATTTAATATTTTAAACAGATTTAAATTACGTTTTGCATTTTTTGTCAGAAGTTTAGTTATCGAATCCTCATCTGATTCGCTAGATTCGTAGACATGGGTTTGACGCCTTCTCCTCCGATTTGTCATGAATTCTGGCTTTGGTACATCCAATCCTGTGAAAAATAAAAATGCTCATCATCTGTTTTGGCCAACTTCAAGTATTTATCTTCACTGAACTTAACAGTGCAAATATCTGTGGAAATATCACTTTGCAATGTTATCATTATTTCCTCCAGAGTATTCATGCTATTATTCAATTGTCACGTCTATTTGACAAAGACAGCAAACAACCTTACAATTATTTTTCAGAGTTAAAGAAAAATCAACCAGCATGAAGAGTATGACGGATGAGAATGTGCATATTTCCAGATCAGAAATCGCAATGACCACTCGTCCCTGTGGTAAGTGAAATCAATCAGAATTCTTCTTTCCATTCCTCCAGGTTTAAAGTAATGGCTTATTCTAACTGCCTGTACTCAGTGACACTTTGTGCCATGGTTGAGTAAATGGATTGAATAATGAACAACTAGGGCAACCCACCTCTTCATTAATGGGAACATTGACCTTTGTCCAATTTCTGATTTCAGGACTGTGACAAGTTGCAACATCAAAAAGCATAACTGTGCCCCAATGTCTATGGGGTTGTGCTATCCATGGTCACCACCTTCTGAATGACATAAAGCTTTGGTATTGATTGTAAAGTTAGTTGAATTTGAAATTACTGATGGAATTTTTGAATGTTGGTAAGGAACCTCTCCTGGAGGAAATAGTCATTAAAAGCAAAACTGTTCATATCCTGCTGCCAATAATCTGGGACTAATCACAAGTCTGCTGGGTGTACTCATTTCATCAAAAGTTATAAGACAAATCTTACGGTTTGACACACGTAACCTGCCTGATATATTATTATTAACTCCTGCATGATATATTAATGCCTTGCAAAGTCAATAAATTTGCAAGGCATTAATATATCAGGCAGGAGTTTCTCCCTTGGGACCTTTCAAATTTTCCAATGACCAGTGGGCACAGCGGTTAAGTTGCTGCCTTACAGCGAATGCAGCGCCGGAGACTCGGGTTCGTTCCCGACTACAGGTGGTGTCTGTACGGAATTTGTACGTTCTCCCCGTGACCTGCGTAGGTTTTCTCCAAGATCTTCAGTTTCCTCCCACACTCCAAAGATGCACAGGTATGTAGGTTAATTGGCTTGGTAAATGTAAAAAGAAATTGTTCCTAGAAGTGTATCGGATAGTGTTAATGCGGGAATCGCTGGTCGGCGCAGACCCAGTGGGCCGAAAGGGCCTGTTTCCACACTGTATCTCAAAAACTAACTAAAAAAGTGTGTGTGCACATAAAAATGAGGGCAGGAACAGATACCGCAACATTTAATTCTAAACATTATCTTTCAGACATTTGTTTATTAATTGAAAGAATGAGGGCATCACAGGCAGAGCTGGCATTTCTTGTTCTTTCCAAATTGCCCCTTGTGTGACATGGTGCAGAATGTGGAGGTTGTGGTGCTCCCAAGCACCCATTGCCCTCAACCTTTATGATGTAGAGGCTGCAGGTTTGGGACATGTTGTTATAGAAGTCTTACCACAAAGACTCCAGTGCATTATGGAGATAGTAAACAGTGCATTTCAGGTTGGAGAAACCAGTGTACATTGGAATGAAGAGTGCCAGGCTTCTTGAGTGTTGTGGATGATCTCTTCCAGGGATGTTGAGATAATTTCAATGTTCACATTGATATCCCTTGTTTATTGGCAATTCTGTCAGTTTTGAGAGAACTGATTCTGTAGGTCTTGGAGTAACCTAAAGATTCTGCTGCTGATGTCTATATGAGTGAATGGCTTATGAGGTTGGGATCATGATATTTTTGAGACTCTTTGATTTCCTGAAGAGGTCAAAAGGCCTTCCAGGTGGTCCTCCTCCATCTTGAACAGCCACAGATCAAGGATTCCCACAAATTAATTATGCTGTTACATTTTCATAAAGGGCAGCCATAAAGCATTTTGTGCATTCTGCAAGATCTGGAGCCTTGATGCCACTCTGTTCATCTGGGAGAAACCAATGCCTATGGTTTCGGTAATCCTGTCAATTAATTTGCAGAATTTTACAAAGAGAGCAGTTGGTTTATGTTTATTGTTGTCACGTGTTTGCAATACTGGGAAAAGCTTTAACTTGCATGCTATCCAATCAAATCACATAATACATCACAAGTAGAAAAGGTAGAGTGAAGGGAAAGATGGCAGACTGCAAAATATATTTCTCAGTATTGTCATGCAACAGTTCCAGAGAAAATGAACTAGGTTGGAGAATCGGGACTGTATCTAGCTTATCGAAGGACCATTCAGTAGTCTGTTAACTGTGGGGAACAGTGGCTGTTGTTTCAATGAGATTGGTCCACAAAGAATTGTTGGTAATCTTACGCCCAAGAATCCTTTGAACTTTGGCACTATTGATGATGATTGGGGCATGTATTCTATCCTGAAGTCGAGAACTAGCTTTTCATCTTGTGACATTGAAGGGATGTTGTTAATTTGACACTAAGTTACAAGGTACTCTGTCTCCTCATTGTTCATGACCAGACAGCGGTGTCATCTGCAAACTTATAGATGCGTCATTAATGACACATTTGATTAAGCATCTACAAACTTGTGGAGCCTGTTGCAAGTAGTACCTGTCTCTGGGACATTAAGGAGAGCAGGAATTACTGTTGCACAGTGGACCAAACAGTTAGTTTCAGATTGGAGTCTGTATCTTCAATTACTCACTCCTTCACACAACAGAAATCACTGCCTGTGTTTTCCTCCAATGGGTTTTTCCAGACAGATGGAAATATATTCCCATTTTCCAAGGCTCATTATGGAAATGTTTTGCAGGGGTGTGCTGTACTTGAGGGAGCAGTGACATGTTAAGAGAGGAACTTCAAGGATAAAACACAAAGTGTTGGAATAACTCAGTCTCTGGCATGCACAAGTGATGACACAGGTTTGTTTGATCCCGATCCCAATTTTTCCAAATTATGTCAAGTTTATTGTTGTATGCATGTACGATGTAGATACAATGAAAGGCTACTTTGCAGAAGCATAACAGGTTTAGAGACGGATATACATAAAACTAATTATGTAGAAATTCTGTAAGACTGCTGCGAGTGACTGTGCAACTCTACAAGACATCAGTCAAATTACGTTGTTATGAAAAGTCTATGGTTGTGCAATAGGAATCACGGTTGCATTAGGATTGCACATATGGTTTCAAGAATATAGTTGTCAGAAAGTAGCAGATCCTGATCCTGGTGGTGAGACTTCAGGCTTCAGTGTCTCCTGCCTGATTGTAGCAGCAAGATGAGAGAACAGCCCGGATGAATGGGAACCTTGATGACCGATGCCGCCTTCTTGAGGTGGGTTCTCATGTAGATGCTATTGATGGTGGGGAGGTGTGTGCCTGTGATGGACTGGGTCGAGTCCACCACACCATGCAGCCTCTTGCATTCCTCTGCATTGGATTGCCTTAGCAGGCCATGATGCAACCAGTCAGGATACTTTCTACAGTACATCTGCACAAGTTTGTTAAGAGTTCAGCTAGAGGTTATTGTTGCAGCACCACTCAACCAATTTCCCTCTCTCTCACATCCAGTTGCAAAGGAAGGCACAGAGAACCAGGTACTGGGCCTTACTGGTAATTTGGAGTGGATGATAGTGTTGAATGCCAAGCTGTAGTTGATGAATAGCTGTCTGACATGTATTCTCGATGGTCTACAGCAGAGTGCAGAGCCAGTGAGATAGCATCTACTGTTGACCAGCTTTGACAGTTCACAAAGTGAAGTGGATCCAAGTCATAGAACATAGAAAATAGATGCAGGAGGAGGCCATCTGGCCCTTCGAGCCAGCACCGCCATTCATTGTGATCATGGCTGATCATCTACAATCAGTAACCTGTGCCTGCCTTCTCCCCATATCCCTTGATTCCACTATCCCCTAGAGCTCTGTCTAACATTTGTGAGGCAAGAGTGGATTTGCACCCTAGCCAACCTCTGTAGGCACTTTATTACCGTGAATCTAAGTGCTACCAGATGGAAGTCAGTGAGGTAGATCACAGTGGCCTTCTTAAACATGGGAACAATAGATCCAATGTTGGATCAGGTGGGAACCTTGAGCACAGATGCAAGAGGTTGAGGATATTCCTGAATTCTCAAAGTAGTTACTCGACACAGGTTTTTCGTACTCAGCCATGAACACTGTCTGGACTGGATGCTTGATGTGAACTCACTTTCTTGATGGAAAATCTGCCAATGACTTCAGAGACCAAGATCACAAGGAAGAAGCCAACAGCAATTATGTTATCAAAGAACAGGAATGTTCAATATCCTCAGACATATTGTCAAAGTATACCTGTGGAGTGAAATGGTGAAAAGGAAGGATCTCACCAAGGACCTGGTCTCAGAAACCACAGATCTATTTAGTTTTCATGTGGGGAAAAAAAATTCATGTCAGCATGCATCATTAGAAAAGAGCAAAAAGGGGGAAAAAAGTGGACAAAATTTTGTACAAACCAACAGCAAGCATGGCTTCATAATTCCGCTTCACATTCTTATAACGGAGCTTCTCCCAGTCACTTATTTCTTCAAACTCTTCCTTGGAAAAATAGCCAGCAATGTCTTTGAACTTGTCAGCATCCTGGAAAAACAAACATTGTATCTGATACACTTTGGTGCATAATCTGTAATCATCAGATATTAATTCCAAAACAGATTTGAAAATATCATTTTTTAAATTTAATACAGGACAATTAGAGGATAAAGAATCACAACTTAAAATTAAAGGGTAACTTCTTCAGGATAGAAATTAGATATTTCTTCACTCAGAAGCATCAGCCTCAGCCTCAATTCCAGTGCCGACCCAAGAAGAAATTTCCAAACAGCCCCGGAAGCCACAGCCTAAAAAAATTGGATTGGAGGAATTTCGAACCATAGTCGGTGAGGAGCTTTCAAGTATGAAGGATGATTTTCAGGAAATGAAAGATGAATTAATATCGTTGAAAGGATTGAAGGGAGAAATATCAACTATCATCAGTGAGAAGTTACTATCAGTGAAGAAAGAAATATGTGATAGTATGAACGAACACAGTAGCGCAGCGGTAGAGTTGCTGCTTTACAGCGAATGCAGCGCCGGAGACTCAGGTTCGATCCTGACTATGGGTGCTGCACTGTAAGGAGTTTGTACGTTCTCCCCATGACCTGCGTGGGTTTTCTCCGAGATCTTTGGTCTCCTCCCACACTCCAAAGACGTACAGGTATGTAGGTTAATTGGCTGGGTAAATGTAAAAATTGTCCCTAGTGGGTGTAGGATAGTGTTAATGTACGGGGATCGCTGGGCGGCACGGACTTGGAGGGCCGAAAAGGCCTGTTTCCGGCTGTATATATATGATATGATATGATATGATATGGTGGAAGTAAACTCTAAACTACAAAAACTGGATTCCGACTTTACCAGTAAGTTGGAGCATATTACTACTACGGTACATCAACATGACGAGGCTATACGCGAGTTGGAAGTTCTAGCTGAGACAAGCGCTGAAACAACAAAAAGGGTATTAACGGAGACTCAACCCCTATCTGATCTACTAGCGAAAGTAACCGAAAAATGCATTGACTTAGAGGGTCGCTCTAAACGTCAGAACCCAAGGATTGTCGGAGTTAAAGAAGGCCAAGAGAAAGATAAAAACCTTTGTGATTTCACTGCTGAACTCCTACGGAATGTTTTGAAACTGGACACAAAACCTTTGCTGGATCGAGCCCACAGAGCACAGAGCTCGGCCAGCTGCTGGTGCTCCCCCAAGGCATTTGATATTAAAGGTACACTACCCTCACGTCTTAGAAGATATTTTGTCGAGAATCGCTACCAACAGAAACTTATCATTCCAAGGCGATAATATCCGTATTTTTAGAGATTATCCTGCTGAGGTGGTTAAGAAAAGAGCACTTTTTAACGAGACAAGATCAATTTTGAGGAAGATCCCATGGCTCAGATTCGGAATGTTGTACCCGGCCAAACTGCGAGTCACCTACAAGCAGACAGAAACCTTTTATACTGATCACAATAAAGCATTCGTATTCGCCCGAGAGATTGAAAACTCACTGAAGGGATGAATACCGCTCCATGGCTGTAATCACTGGCAGAGAACTGATTGGACTATAAGGCGTTATAATTTAAATTTCCAAGACCAGTGAACAAGCTATATGACTATTAATCTTTACTAACTACTATTAATAAAAAAATATTATTAATCACTACCAATAAGAAGTACAAGTAACACTTGACTCATGTAAATTTTACTTTTAACATTTAACTAATACACCTAGCCTATTTTGGATTAAATTCCTTTGGGCCTGTCCTGTTTATTTCCCCTTGCTCCTAAAAATTTTTTTTTTTTTAAACCGGAGCTAGTATCAATTTTGTCACAAGCTACGGAAGTCCTTGAATTTTTTGCCACCATTGGGTGGCTTTCACTAACTGCACTAATTGTAGTTTTAGATGTTTCTTTTCTTTTCCTGCACTCTTTTAACTCTCTACGTTCTTATCTTCTAATTTTTTTCACTATGTTATTATTAAGTATTTATATCATTTTGGGAGATACTTTCGGGTGATACTCCGAATACCACAAAAGACCACCCACCCTCCACTCAAGAAGAATGCTATGGTTTGTGTGACAAACCATTTACTTTATCATAGACCATTTAATCTTTAAGATGCAAGATACTACTACGAAATCTGGGGGTAAAGGTATTACATTTTGTCGCTGGAATGTCAAGGGCATTAATGAACCAATCAAAAGAGGTAAGGTACTTTCACATCTAAAATCAATTAATGCTGAAAAATGTTTCTTCAGGAAACCCATCTCAAAAACATAGCACATAATAGACTGAAAGGCAAATGGATTGACAAATTATTTCATTCATCATTCTCCTTTAAATCAAGAGGGGTAGCCATTTTAATCCGTAAGGGTATACCATTCAAACATACCTCTTCTATTGTTGATACTGAAGGTAGATATGTCATATTAGTGGGTGAACTGTATTCTACAAAACTGATATTGGTGAATATCTATGCACCAAACTTTGACAAACTGCTATTTTTTAAGAAAATATTGAATACTATTCCAGAATTTGGACAATACAATTTGTTAATTGGAGGAGATTTAAATTGTACATTAGATCCTTATTTGGATAGATCGTCAACTCAAAGGAAAATAAAATCCAAGTCATGTGAATTATTAAATTCATATATAAACAGTGCAAATATAAAAGACGTTTGGAGAACGTGCACAAAACATACTCAAGAATTGACTACTTCTTAGTGGACTCCAAACTCATTCCTTATACGTATAATTCAAAATATCATAACATTATTATATCCGATCATTCCCCTCTAACATTTAGGGTAAAACTACAAGGAGTAACGGAGAAACAGACTAATTGGAGATTCAACCCACAAATCTTAAACGAAACAGCATGTTACGACTATCTCAACTCGCAGATTAAAACCTTTTTTCAGACAAATGACCTCCCTGAAACATCTGCTTCCCTGCTCTGGGAAACATTCAAAGCGTTTGTGAGAGGGTGTATTATTGCCTTTCAGGCTTCCCAAAACAAGAAGAACCGAGCTGAACAACATGAGCTAGAAAGACAGATAAAACAGCTAGACACAATAAACACGATCGCTCCTTCTATTACAATACATAATAAAATTGCTGCTCTTAAATATAGGTTAAATCATATACTTTCAGCTCAAATCTTAAGGCTTTTTCAGCAAACTAAACAAATATATTTTGAATTTGGAGATAAGATACAGAAATTGCTAGCTCGTCAACTCCATAAACTAGAAGACAAATCCACAATTCATAAAATCGGATCAGATAACGGAGACTTGCTTAAATTACCCAAGGACATTAACGAGAGATTTTTACAATTTTATCAGACAATATACTCATCAAACATAATAGATAGCCCTGCGAATATGCAAAACTTTTTTTGCAGAAATGTAACCTCTCTGGTTTAAATGACAATGAGAGAAATTTACTGGGCACAGAAATAACTACGAATGACATTGAAGAGGTCATTAAGTCCTTGAAAAATGGGAAGACCCCTGGTCCTGATGGCTTAAATAATGAATTTTATAAAAAATTTAGTGACTTGATCTCCCCACGCTTACAAACCGTATATAGTTACGCCTTTAAACAACAGATATTACCACAAACTTTGACTGAATCAACAATAATACTTATCCCTAAAAGAGATAAGGATTCTGAAGATCCTGGTTCGTATAGAGCCATATCTCTTTTAAATACTGATCAGAAGATATTAGCTAAAATTTTAGCCCATAGATTAAGTTTAGTTATTGATAAATTAACACACCCTGACCAATCAGGCTTTATATCTAAACGATATTCTTTCTATAACTTAAGACGCTTGTTCAATATAATATACTCAAACAGAATATTAAACGAAGACTTAGCAATCATTTCACTAGACGCTGAAAAAGCATTGGATCAAGCATTTGATCCAACTCGGTTAAAATTTTTGCTCATGGGTGAAACTTTTATATAAAACTCCAACAGCTAGAATACTGACAAACCAAATGTTGTCACCAAAATTTCACTTATCCAGAGGTTGTAGACAAGGATGTCCACTATCTCCGCTTTTATTTGCCCTCGTTATAGAACCACTCGCCGAGAGTATCAGATCACACCCAGACATTCACGGCTATAACACTAAACATACAATTAACAAAATTTCCTTATATGTGGATGATGTACTATTATACATCACAAACCCTGAAATCAGCATTCCGAATTTACTAAATCTCATAACTCAATTTGGCTCATTCTCCGGATATAGAATTAATTGGTACAAAAGCGAAATCATGCCAATTACAGAACAAAATCCGGCTATACTTCAACAATTCCCTTTTAAAATTGCCTATGAAAAGTTCAAATACCTTGGAATCTACGTGACTAGGAAATATACTTCTATATTTAAATCAAATTTCCCTTCTTTAGTTACTAAATTACATAGAAATATCCAATTTTGGAAAACACTCCCTATTTCATTAGCTGGTCGAATTAATGCTATAAAGATGATCTTCCTCCCACAGCTACTATACTTATTTCAAGCAATCCCGATACACCTTCCAAAAAAATGGATTCAATTATTACTAATTTTATTTGGGATTATAAGACCCATAGAATAAATAAAAGACATTTATGCAAGTCTAAAACTAATGGAGGATTCGCTTTACCAAACTTCCTATTTTATTATTGGGCGGTTAATATTAAAAATATAACCTTCTGGCTGGACGACATTGATCGGCAACCAGATTGGTAAAGTTGGAGAAGGAGGATTGCTTACCATTTGACATTGGTGCGATCCTGTTCGCCCCAATAAATTTGAATAAAAAACATATGGAGGAAACCCGATTATACGTAGTGTTATCCGTATTTGGAAACAATTAAAACTCACTTTAAAATTGAGTAATTTATCTTTCTTCCTACCCATTGCAAATAACCCTTCTTTCAAACCGTCTGTCTCAGATAGAGGATTCATTCAATGGAAAAGTTATGGAATTAAAATGCTGGGAGACCTCTATAATAAGGGAACTTTTCTATCTTTTCAGGAATTACAACAGAAGTATGGTTTACATGCTAAGATTTTTTTTAGATATTTACAACTCAGAGATTATGTAAAATCACATACGCAAGAATATAGATTTAGAGGCCCAGGAATTCTTGATGAATGCTTGAACCGTCACTACAATACAAATAAATTAATATCTTATATTTATAATACTCTTTTAGATACCGACATTCCGTCATCAGAATCATATAGACGAGCATGGGAGGACGAATTGGCTCAACCCATACCGCAAGACATATGGGACGAAAGTTTACAACACATACATCAATGCTCGTTAAACACTAGACACTCATTAATACAACTTAAAATATTACACAGACTACATTATTCGAAGACAAAATTAAACAGGATCTTCCCAAGTATCTCCCCTATTTGTGATAAATGTCAATTTCAAGAAGCCAATTTAACTCACACTTTTGTGACTTGTACAAATATGCAAAAAAATTTGGATCGATATTTTAAAAAACATTTCCAAAGTTATCGATAACCAACTGGATTTAGATCCAAAATTAATAATTTTAGGATTATCAGAACACATTACAAACTTTACTCTAAGTCAGAGACGCTTTCTTGACTACAGTTTAATAACTGCAAAAAAATTAATACTTAAATTTTGGGAAAAAACAGTAACCCCCACAATTAAAATGTGGATTACGGAAATGACCGAGACCTTGCATTTGGAAAAAATAAGGTTTGCCTTAATTGACAAACCAGATCTATTTTTTAAAATATGGTCTCCAATTATTGAATTTTTAAAAAAGTAAATGGGTTTGACACAAAACTAAAATTTAAAACTAAAGTTAAAACTTGAGTTTAGGGTTGGATGTACAACTATACTCGTCATCTCCCGGATCTATCCCCATAATCTTTATATTTGTAATTCTCTTTTTTCTTTGCTTTGTCTCTATTAGTTTATAGTCATTTTTTTCAATCTCTTTTCATCTTTATTTTTTCTTAAAAAATTTAAAAATTGAAGCTATGTAAGAATTCTATAACCAGTTTGTCGTTTATTATTATTTGTACATATGCTTTAAAAAAAATTTAAATAAATTTAAAAAAAGAATATAGTGAGTTTTTTTCTACGGTTGAAAGAAATCAGCTGTTAATTACATTCCAGGAAGATCAACACATTATTGATTCCAAGAAGTAATAAACCATATCACAGTAAGAGAGGAAACTGCATTTATAGTGCAGGTCTGGCGTGATCTGCCTGAAAGGTCCAGACCCAAAATGTTGCCTGTCAAGATTCAAGATTGCAGCTTCCAGCCAACAGACATCAGTGTACATTTCTGGCAATGAAGACAGTGACAATCCTGGACTTCCCCCACACTGAAGTCAGGAGCAGCACACAGTGGCTGCTGCAAAACCACTATTGTAAAAAAATAAAAAATTGCCCGAGATAATAATCAGCAAGTCAGGCAGCATCTGTGGAGGTAGAAACGGAGTGAATATTTCAGGTTAATATTCTTTCCTCACAGCTGGGGAAAGTTGCCAGATGGAGACAGACAACTAGAAGGATGAGGGAGATGGTCTGAATGGCCTCCCAGATCAACCGGAAGTGACGTGAGAGGACGCTGGCGTTGTTTGTTCGCCGCTTCTCACCACTTCTCTTTTTGTATTAATTTTGCCGTTTTTGAAAAGATTTTCTCAGCTTGCAAAAATCCCTCTGCTTAAACAAATTCTTCTGCTTGACCACCTGGCATCATCTGCCCAGCTCTTCCACCGCAGCCTCCGCACCCTTGGACTCTGCACCCTTGGACCTCTCACTCCTGTCTGTGCTCCTGTCTCTGCTGGCTTGGACTGCTCCCCTGTGGGTTACCTGACAGCTAGCGCTGCAGTCACCAACTCGCTAATTGCTAACGCTACCGCTAACGCTAACAGCTGCCTGGCTTGCCTGCTTGCCTGGCTACCTCCTCTGCCTGCACGTCCTCAGCTCCCTATTAACCCTTAGGCTGCTCAGCTTCCTCGATCCTCATAGGCCTTGCTCTGGATCAGCCTGTTGTGCCTGCTGTGACGTTTTGATCTCTCTGGGCTCTATGCTCCTTCGCTCCTGCCTGGCATGGCACTGAAGTACTTCGCTGCGAGGCTGCTCCAGCTCAACAACCACTCCACTCCGCCATGCATCTCTGCCATCATCAACCACGGACTTCTACGACGACCCAAATACATCCACAGAGGCTCCGGTCACAAGTTTGTCTACTCCCAGACCGGTCACTCCATCCCTGCACTCTGGTCAGCTGATCGGACTTCCACTCGTCCATTACATCATCACAACAACGTACACGAGCATGCCCCCTGTCTGCAAGCCCTGGCTAAATCACCCGTGTCCATCCACACCACACAAAGCAACATGAAGCTCACTCTGCTCAACATCCGGTCCCTCAACAATAAAAGCCTCATTCTGAATGACTTCATCCTGGAAAATAAACTGGACTTCCTCTGTCTGACAGAAACCTGGCAACAACCTCTGGATTACCTCCCACTCAACCTCACTACACCCAACGGATACTCCTACATCAATAAACCACGCTCGGAAGGCCGAGGTGGTGGGATTACCGTAATTCACCGACAGGACTTCAAGATCAACCTCATCTCCATTTCATCTGCTCCTTCATTTGAACACCTGGCTTTCAAACTCTCTGGCCACACAAAATTAGTCATGGCAGTTGTCTACCGCCCTCCCAAACCACACCCATCATTCCTTTCTGACTTCTCTGACTTTCTGACCCAGTTCTGTTCTCTCTCCCCCTCAATCCTCCTCCTCGGTGATTTCAACATCCATATGGCCTCCACTGACTCCACAATAACCGCTGACTTCACTGAAATACTCAACTGCTTTAACCTCACTCAACACGTCAATTTTCCCACCCATAACCGTGGGCACATTCTGGACCTTGTCTGCTCCACTGGACTAAATCTACATCACCTCTCTGGCTCCGACCCCACCCTCTCTGATCACTTAGCCATCACCATGTCTGTCAACATTCCCACCCCAGCTCCAAAGCAAAAACGCAAAATCAACTTCCACAAGCTGAACTCTGTTTCACCTACCTCGCTCTCATCCTCCCTCTCTGAAATAATGTCCGCCTCTCCCTTCGTTGACCTCCACAGCCCCTCTGACCTCACTGACTACTACAACCGCACTCTCTCCTCCTGCCTCGACCAGCTTGCACCTATAAAAACCAAAACAGTTTCCTTCACCCACTCTGCTCCCTGGTTTACCCCTGAACTCCGCGTGATGAAAACTCATGCCCGCCAACTTGAAAGACTCCGCAACAAAACAGGTCTCACAATTCACTCCCAAGCCTTCAAAGACCACATACAGCACTATAAAGATGCCCTCTCCCGCGCCCACTCCACCTACTACTCTCAAATAATTCACTCTGGCTCCGGAAACCCAAAAACACTCTTCTCTACAATAAACAAACTCCTCAGCCCCCTGGACACCATCTCCCAATCATTCACAGTTGACAAATGCACCACTTTCCTTTCATTCTTCCAAAGCAAAATAGACAACATCTACAGCACCTTAACCACCAACGCACCTGCTCCCCCTCAAACCACCTGCCCCCCCTTATCCTGTCAGCCCCTGCCTCAGTTCTCCCCAATCTCCACCACCGACCTCTCTGACCTCTTCACAGGAATAAAAACTGCCACCTGCTCTCTGGACCCCATCCCCTCCAGCTTTGTCAAGGCCTGCCTTCCTGCTCTCTCTCCACTTATCACTGCAACAATAAACTCCTCCCTGTCCACTGGCATCGTCCCGCCATCCCTCAAAATCACTGCTGTCACCCCCATTCTGAAAAAACCTGGTCTAAACCCTGACACCCCAAACAACTTCAGACCAATCTCCAACCTACCCTTTCTGTCCAAAGTTTTGGAACGTGCTGTAGCTTCCCAACTCAAATACCACCTCTCTACCAATAACCTGTATGAAACTTTCCAATCCGGATTCCGCTCAAACCACTGTACTGAAACTGCGCTCCTCAAAATCACAAACGACATTCTCCTCTCCTCCGACGCTGGCAACCTCAACATCCTCATCCTACTTGACCTCAGCGCCGCCTTTGACACCATAAATCACTCCATTCCCCTCACCCGACTTGAAAGCCTTCGACAAGGTCCCACATAGGAGATTAGTGGGCAAAATTAGGGCACATGGTATTGGGGGTAGGGTACTGACATGGATAGAAAATTGGTTGACAGACAGAAAGCAAAGAGTGGGGATAAATGGGTCCCTTTCGGAATGGCAGGCAGTGACCAGTGGGGTACCGCAAGGTTCGGTGCTGGGACCCCAGCTATTTACGATATACATTAATGACTTAGACGAAGGGATTAAAAGTACCATTAGCAAATTTGCAGATGATACTAAGTTGGGGGGTAGTGTGAATTGTGAGGAAGATGCAATAAGGCTGCAGGGTGACTTGGACAGGTTGTGTGAGTGGGCGGATACATGGCAGATGCAATTTAATGTAGATAAGTGTGAGGTTTTTCACTTTGGAAGTAAGAATAGAAAGGCAGATTATTATCTGAATGGTGTCAAGTTAGGAGGAGGGGGAGTTCAACGAGATCTGGGTGTCCTAGTGCATCAGTCAATGAAAGGAAGCATGCAGGTACAGCAGGCAGTGAAGAAAGCCAATGGTATGTTGGCCTTCGTAACAAGAGGAGTTGAGTATAGGAGCAAAGAGGTCCTTCTACAGTTGTACCGGGCCCTGGTGAGACCGCACTTGTGGAGTACTGTGTGCAGTTTTGGTCTCCAAATTTGAGGAAGGATATTCTTGCTATGGAGGGTGTGCAGCGTAGCTTCACTAGGTTAATTCCCGGAATGGCGGGACTGTCGTATGTTGAAAGGCTGGAGCGATTGGGCTTGTATACACTGGAATTTAGAAGGATGAGGGGGGATCTTATTGAAACATATAAGATAATTAGGGGATTGGACACATTAGACGCAGATAACATGTTCCCAATGTTGGGGGAGTCCAGAACAAGGGGCCACAGTTTAAGAATAAGGGGTAGGCCATTTAGAACGGAGATGAGGAAGAACTTTTTCAGTCAGAGGGTGGTGAAGGTGTGGAATTCTCTGCCTCAGAAGGCAGTGGAGGCCAGTTCGTTGGATGCTTTCAAGAGAGAGCTGGATAGAGCTCTTAAGGATAGCGGAGTGAGGGGGTATGGGGAGAAGGCAGGAACGGGGTACTGATTGAGAGTGATCAGCCATGATCGCATTGAATGGCGGTGCTGGCTCGAAGGGCTGAATGGCCTACTCCTGCACCTATTGTCTATTGTCTATTGTCTATTGAAACCTCCCTTAACATCACCGGCACAGCCCTATCCTGGTTCAAATCTTACCTCTCTGACAGACACCAGTTCATCTCCATTAACAACTGTAAATCCCCTACCGCTCCCCTCCCCCAAGGTGTCCCCCAAGGCTCAGTCCTTGGCCCCCTCCTCTTCATCCTCTACCTGTTCCCCCTTGGTCAATTAATCCGCGGTCATGGTCTCAACTTCCACTGCTTCGCCGATGATATCCAGCTCCTCATCTCCACCAAGTCAATCTCCCCCACCACACACTCTACACTGACAAACTGCATCACTGAAATAAAATCTTGGCTTCAATCAAACTTCCTCAAACTCAATTGCAACAAATCTGAAATCATCATCACTGGTCCAAAAACGCTCACCAAATCCACCCAAAACTTCATCCTCAACATTGATGGTCTCCCAGTATCCACCTCCCCTCACATCCGGAATCTTGGAATCATCCTTGATCAAACCCTCTCCTTCGACAAACACATCAAACACATCACAAAGACAGCCTTCTTCCACCTCAAAAACATTGCCCGTCTCCGTCCATCCCTCTCCTCCACAGCTGCAGAAACCCTCATCCACGCCTTCATCACCTCCCGTCTGGACTACTGCAACAGCCTCCTCTATGGCGCACCCTCAAAAATCATCAATAAACTTCAATACATTCAAAACTCCGCTGCCCGTCTACTCACACACACCTCGATCCGTGACCATATCACCCCCGTCCTTTATAAACTCCACTGGCTCCCCATCCCCCAGAGAATCCAGTACAAAATCCTCCTCATAACCAACAAAGCCCTCCATAACCTGGCCCCATCCTACCTGACCGACCTCCTCCACAGGCACACTCCCACCTGCACCCTCCGCCGCTGCCAATCTCCTATCCCCTCACATCCGGACCAAACTCAAATCCTGGGGGGACAGGGCTTTCTCCATCGCTGCTCCCACCCTATGGAACTCACTACCCCAAACCGTTAGAGACTCCTCCACACTCACCACATTCAAAACATCGCTGAAGTCTCACCTGTTCAGTACTGCCTTCAACCACTGAAGGTCACATCACCTTCTGTCTCCTTTCTCTGTTCATTTATTTATTTACTTATTTATCTATTTATTCATTTCCCTATGTTCTCAAAATCTCTGTAAAGCGTCTTTGAGTATATGAAAAGCGCTATATAAATAAAATGCATTATTATTATTATTATTATTAATATTAATGTCAGTGATCCACTTCAGAGCCCAGGGAGTTCATCCACTCCTCATTGACACCAATTCCTGGGGTTGTGATGATCTGTGAAGGAGCAGCAGCATTTTCCCCGTTCCCAGGCTCCCGAGAGGACATTTATCCGGCATCTTCTGCTCACTCTCCATGTCAAAGCTCCCTGGAGTCTCACATCTGAGCCCTGCATCCCAGACATGGTCTTGTCTCCTTCAGCAGCACCTCCCTTCCTGAGCTCAGCCACTCACTTCACACCTCACCTCGACTAAATCTCACCTCGGCAACACCCCACCTCGACTAAACCCCACCTCGACGAAACCCCACCTTGGCTAAACCCCACCTCGGCTAAACCTGACACCTCGACTAAATCCTCGCCTTGACTAAACTTTACCTCACAAAATGTCGCCCCTCAACTAAACACACCCCACTACTATATTTCACCTCGCACCTAAACCCCTCACCTCCACTAAATCTCACACCTCACGATTAATCTTCTTCTCACTCTTAAACCTCACCTCGACTAAACCTTTGCCTTGACTAAACTTTACCTCAAACCTCACTAAACCCTACCTCACTAAACCGCCTTGGCTAAATCCCACCTCACCTCAACTAAACCTCACCTTGTCTAAACCTCGCCTCAACTAAATCTCAATTAACTAAATTTCACTAAACCTCAAAACTCACTGAATCTCACCTCACTAAACTGCACAAGACTAAACTTTACCTCAACTAAACCTCACCTCAACCCAAACCTCACCTTGACTCAACCCCTAACCTTAACAAAACCCTCACCTCCACTAAACTTTACCTCACTAAACCTCACCTCACTAAACCGCCTTGGCTAAACCCCACCTCACCTCAACTAAACCTCCCACCTCACGACCTCAAATTTACCTCAACTAAACCTCACCTCGTCTAAACCTTACCTCAACTAAATCTCAATTAACTAAATTTCATTAATGCGCAAAACTCACTGAATCTCACCTCACTAAACTGAGCAAGACTAAACTTTACCTCAACTAAACCTCCCACCTCACCACTAAATTCCACCACACCACTAAACTCCACCTCACCACTAAACTCCACCTCACAACTAAACTCCACCTCACACCTAATCCCCGCCTCGACTAATCGCCGCCTCTCTCCCGCTCCCGCTATTTATCCCAGGGAGCTTTGACATGGAGAGTGGGCAGAAGATGCCGGATAAATGTTCTCTCGGGAGCCTGGGAACGGGGAAAATGCTGCTGCTCCTGCTATTCCCCTCCCCCCCCCGGCTCGCTCTGCCTCTCGCAGTGCAATCAGTGTTGTGGGGGAACAGTGTGTGTGATACCATTAAAATGCAGAGTATGTCTCATCTATCAATTCACAGATTTTTGTTATTTTTCTTTTAAAATGATTTCGGCAAGTTTCTGCCCACTAAAATGGCGTCATGACGTACTACGGTTTTTATGGTCGATTGGTCAACCTTGTTCCTCTAGTATCTTTGGTTGAGGTAAAGTTCAGTGGAGGCTAGGATTGGGTGTGAGGTGACGTTTAGTTGAGGCTGGGTTTAATAATAATAATAATAATAATGCATTACATTTATATAGCGCTTTTCAAACACTCAAAGACGCTTTACAGGGGTTACTAGAACATAGAGAAGAAAATAAATAGATAAATAAGTAAACGAACAGAAAAAGGAGACAGAAGGTGAGGTGACGGTCAGTGGTTGAAGGCAGTGCTGAACAGGTGAGACTTCAGTGATGTTTTGAATGTGGTTAGTGAGGAGTCTCTGACGGTTTGGGGTAGCGAGTTCCAGAGGGTGGGAGCAGCAATGGAGAAAGCCCTGTCCCCCCAGGATCTGAGTTTGGTCCGGATGGGGGGAGACAGGAGGTTGGCAGCAGCAGAGCGGAGGATGCAGGTGGGAGTGTGTCTGTGGAGGAGGTCAGTCAGGTAGGATGGGGCCAGGTTATGGAGGGCTTTGTAGGTCATGAGGAGGATTTTGTACTGGATTCTCTGGGGGATGGGGAGCCAGTGGAGTTTGTAAAGGACGGGGGTGATATGGTCACGGATCGGGGAGTGGGTGAGTAGACGGGCAGCGGAGTTTTGAATGTATTGAAGTTTACTGATGATTTTTGAGGGTGAGCCATAGTTTAGTCGAGGTGTGGGGTTTAGTGGAGGCGAGGGGTTTAGTCGAGGCGAGGGGTTTAGTCGAGGCAAGGGGTTTTATACTGGACTCGCCGAATGTCCCTATCCGGCTATCTAGCAAGCTAAACAATTGACCCAATAAAGACCAGTAGAGACGAGCTGTCGTTTGATGCTTTACTGAATTCAAATGTGAAACTGTAACGTTTAGGCACAAAAAGAAATAACATAGGGTTTAGTTACATTATACGTTTAGTATAGGAACATATAAAGATGATGTCACTAAACATAATTACTTACAGACATTGCGTCTAACAAACTCTGTGACGAAGGATGGCAGCAGATTACACACAGATGAATCACACTGTCGACACCATGAGGTTATCCCTTTCTGACCTGCACTTCCTGTTAATGACAACTTCCTGTCTATTGTAGCGACCATAGGGATTGGTCCTGACAGTCGAACCCTCGGATTGGCCAGCAAGGTCACAAGGTCACATAGTGATTGGTCCTGAGAGTCGTAACCCGCTGATTGGCCAGCTAGGTTAGGTGGTGGTTTTGGAGCCCAAAAACCAGGCAGTGGGAAGAGAACTTCGATGTGAACAGTTTGAGTTAATGGTTGTTTGTAATCTGGTTTGTTATCCTTTGTAATTGAATATTGCTGCCGCAATAAACTTCTTTAACAAAGTACAAGCCTCCAGACTCGCCATACTAATCCCTTAACGATCTTATATGTTTCAATAAGATCCCTCTCATCCTTCTAAATTCCAGAGTATACAAGCCTAGTCTTTCAACATACGACAGTCCCGCCATTCTGGGGGATTAACCTGGTGAACCTACGCTGCACGCCCTCAATAGCAAGAATGTCCTTCCTCAAATTTGGAGACCAAAACTGCACACAGTACTCCAGGTGCGGTCTCACTAGGGCCCTGTACAACTGCAGAACTCCCCCTTCTCCTGTTAGTCTCAATCCCCCTCTCTCTGTGTACTGTTACTTTCACTACCCCTCTCTCTGTGCACTGTTACTCTCCCTCTCTCTGTGTAATGTTACTCACTCCCCCTCTCCTGTACTGTTATTGTGGAAAGAACTGACCTGTTGTGTCTTGTGATGAACATGGGCAGCACGGTACTGTGGGAATAGAGCGGCACGGTGACGTGGCGGTAGAGTTGCTGCCTCACAGCTTACTTCTGCGGTGAGGAAGAGACCGTGTACCATTTGTACTTACAGTGTGAGAGGTTGCAGCCCGTGTTCGAGTGTCTAAAAGGGCTGCTCCCCAAGTTTTGGCTCCATTTCAGTCCTGTGCTCCTGATTTTTGGGCACCCGGGACAGAAGGGGGTTGGGTCGGGAGGGACGGTGGGGTCTCCCTGTCAGGCAGCGGGTAATCGACGGCCGCACCGGGGTCGGCTGCCTGCCCCTCTTCCGGGCCAACGTCCGTGCCCGCGTGTCCCTGGAGAGGGAACACGTGGTGTCCACGGGCCGCTGGAGGCCTTCCGTGAACGCTGGTCGCCAAGGACGTCGAGTGTATTATTGATAAAGTTGGCAATGTATTAGTTTGATGTTTGTTTGTTTGTAAACTGCCAATATCGGCAGCCTTTGATCGTGTTACCCTTTTGTATGTTTGTTTTGTTTTCTGAATAAAAGCTTTTGTATATATTTTAAAAAAGAGACCCGGGTTTGATCCTGACTACAGGTGCTGTCTGTACGGGGTTTATACGCTCTCTCCGTGACCGCGTGGGTTTCCTCCCACACTCCAAAAACGTGCAAGTTTGTAGGTTAATTGGCTGCAGTAAATTGTCCCTCATGGTGTAGGATAGTGCTTGTGTGTGGGGTGATACATGGTGATCGCTGGTCAGCGTGGACTCGTTGAGACAAAGGGCCTGTTTCCACGCTCCATCTCTAAAGCCTAAAATAAAGAATACTTAATTCCAGTGAAGTTTCCTATCAGTGCAAGACTAAACTGTTCAAATGTTGGGATAGTCCCTGCCTCAACTACCTCCTCTGGCAGCTTGTTCCACACATCCATGGGCTGAATGGCCTAATTCTGCTCCTATCACTTATGACCTTTGTCAGCTTGACGGCAGCTGAATCCAATCCCCTCCATTAGAGTCGGAAGACGGGTCCCGACCCGAAACATCGCCTTTCCATGTCCTCCACAGATGCTGCCTGACCCGCTGAGTTACTCCGGCGCTGTGTATTTTATTTGTAATCCAGCATCTGCAGTTCCTTGTGTCTTCCCTCCATTTCCTGACGCTGCCCTCGCCCTCCCTCCCGCCCGCACTCACCGGGGTCCCACACACACACGCACTCGTCGCCCACCGCGGGAACCTCACGGCGGCCGGAGGAGCAGGGACCACGTCACAAGCGCATCGGACACAGACTGGGGAAACAGCTTGCATGAGCCGCGCGTGTATTGATGCAGCGCTGCAGAGGGTGAAGCCGGCCGGCTGAACAAAGAGCATAAATACTGGACGGCGCATGTGTGCAGGCGCTGCAGCGGCAGGGGTGGAGAGCCGAGCGCTGGGAAGGTTTGGTGATGAGGCAGGAGGGGATTACACAGTGACCAGCGCCGTGCGTCCACTGAGCCGCTGCACTTCCCATCAGCAACAACAGGGAACATGATGCACGGAGCTCCCAGGAGTTGATGCAACCGCCATTAAAAATACTCCAATCACATTGATTCACAACACAATTACTTTAATAACATGAGAATAACATGAACAGATTTAGCCGGGACAACGCGGGTGCTGGTCAATCGCCTCACACAGAAATATTTTAAATACAACACAGAATAATACAAATTAAAACACATTTCGTGTCTCAAACCTCCGTTAAATAAATTACATCAACCAACACAACCAACGATTCAATTTACAAACTCACCTTCTGCTTATACTTCGAACAACACTTTAAACGTTCAGACTCCAGTGTCAGCATTTTACTGATCACCGCTTCAAGAAATCTCACAGGAATAAAGTGAAACCTGCAGGGACCAGCAGTTTGATCAAAGCAACCGGAGCAATGAGCCCACGGCACAGAACGGTTCTCCTGACTTGCGGCAACAATAAAATTGGCTGATGTATCAATCGCCATGTTGATGATCTCAGTGCGAGAACCAGACTGCATCACAACAGCACAGTCAGAATATCCCAGTGGGGGCAGTCTATCCCAGTCGGAAGATGCAGTCTGGAGAGGGTCGGACATGCGGCAATGATACCCGTCCCTGGTCCCCAATTCACACAGGGAGTGGGAACCACGGACCCATCCCTTATACCCCAGACTTCTCCACACAAAGTATCACCATAAAGAGGGAAATACAGCAAGTGCCAATATTGATACTGACTGGAAACAGAAATAATTACTCAACGTAATTCAAAAGGAAATAATTGAAATAATATAAAATAAAATAATATAAAGGAAATGATAACACTGACAATTGGTGACCTTTTACTGTTCTGCACAGGCTCTCAGGTGAACAGTGAAAGCTGCTGTGTCCTTAAAAACATTCCCTCACACGGGGCACGTTTCACGGCAGGTGTGAGCTTTCTGCTGAAAGAGATAAAAAAAGCTCTTCCCACAGACAGAACATGTGTACGGCCTCTCTCCGGTGTGGGTCCGCTGGTGTACATGGAGGTTCCCTGCCCGTGCAAAGCCCTTCCCACAGACAGAACATGTGAACGGCCTCTCTCCGGTGTGGGTCCGCTGGTGTAGATGGAGGTTCCCAGCCTGTGCAAAGCCCTTCCCACAGACAGAACATGTGTATGGCCTCTCTCCGGTGTGGGTCCGCTGGTGTAGATGGAGGTTCCCAGCCTGTGCAAAGCCCTTCCCACAGACAGAACATGCGTATGGCCTCTCTCCGGTGTGGGTCCGCTGGTGTAGATGGAAGTTCCCAGCCTGTGCAAAGCCCTTCCCACAGACAGAACATGTGTATGGCCTCTCTCTGGTGTGGGTCCGCTGGTGTAGATGGAGGTGCCCTGTCCGTGCAAAGCCCTTCCCACAGACAGAACATGTGTATGGCCTCTCTCCGGTGTGGGTCCGCTGGTGCAGATGGAGGTTCCCTGCCTGTGCAAAGCCCTTCCCACAGACAGAACATGTGTACGGCCTCTCTCCGGTGTGGGTCCGCTGGTGTCGGTGGAGAGTCGCTGCCCGCGTGAAACACTTCCCACATTCTGCACATTCATGCCGTCTCTCCGTTATTCGTCCTGGAATATCACCTGACTTCCCTTTTGCCCTCCTTCCGTCAGATGGTGTGAACGGACTCTGCTCACGTTTACTTTGTGGATCTGTGTCCACTCTGGGGGAAGAAGGTTGACCAGCTGGCGTTGGTCTGGAGGCTTCAGGATGCCTTCTTAAGTGCCTTGTAAGGTACTCCGCCGTGGTGAATGCTATAGTGCAGTGAGGGCAGGGATGACAGTCTCCTTGGGTCACGCCGTCTACCGCTGGAGAAGGAAACAGAAATGATCACTTTCAGCAAAAAATCCACGCTCTGATTTGGAAGACAGATTAGTAAATGCTTCAGTGTTAATGGAGCTGCTCGGAGATGTTAATTGAAATAATTTACAGGCGTGACTAGTGAAAGATTGTGGGGAGGAGGGATTTATCAATCACCAGATGATTCTGATAAATACTCCAGGGGGATGGATTCTGTCTTTGATATCCCCCAAGGAACAAGGTACACGTCAGTAAGTTTTTAAGAATTCTTCGAACCCAGTGTGATAACTGGCTTGTTAAAATGGGCAAGTGAAAAGCAAAGTGCAGATGTCAGATAACATCATGAGCTGGGAGTTGCTGAGGACGACAGCAGGGCAAAGGGGCTGACTGCATCTTTGTAAATGCTCAGTGATTCAGCGTGAGTTGCTCCAAGGATGTTTTGAATAAAATCAGTGCATCCACAAAGTTTTTGTGCTTCTGACACCTGAATGCGACATCATTCAGCACAATTCTCTGCACTTCACTATTCTGCAAATTTCTCATCCTTGCTACAACTGCTGCTTTTTTTTTGATCATAGTTTCTGACGTGCCACTTTAAACACCCGTAATTATTTTACAGTAAATTAGTTAAAGTTTGATTACGTTGAACAATCCCTGTTCCAGGCGTACACTGGCCCTATCCCTGACCTCGATCTCCGTCACATTGACAAGTGCATCGGTACTACCTCCTGCACCCATCCAGAACTCATGGACTTCATTAACTTCACCACCAATTTCCATCCTGCACTCAAATTCACTTGGACCATCTTTGACACCACCCTCGCCTTTCTTGATCTCAGTCTCCATCACAGGCTGACATCTATTACAAACCCACTGACAGTCCACAACTACCTTGTCTACATTTCTTCCCACCCTGCTTCCTGCAAAGACTCCATCCCCTACTCCTAATTCCTCCGTCTATGCCACATCAAGATGAGGGGTTCCCTACCAGGACATCTGACATGTCCTCATTCTTTAGGGAATGGAGGTTCCCCTCTCCCATCAGAGATGAGGCCTCACTCCTGTTTCCTCGGTACCCCACAGCTCTGCCTTCCTCCCCCTCTCCCTATTCGTAACAGAGACAGAGTCCCGCTAGTCCTTACCTTTCACCCCCATCAGCCCTCACATACAACACATAATCTTCCGACATTTTCGCCACCTCCAACGGTATCCCACCACTAGTCACGTCTTCCCATCTCCACCCCTTTCCGCCTTCCACAGAAACCGTTCCCTCCGCAACTCCCTGGTTAATTGGGCCCTTCCCACCCAAACCACCCCCTCCCCAGGTACCTTCCCCTGCAGGAGATGCAACATCTGCCCCAATACCTCCTCCTTCAAATCTGTTCAGGCACCCCAACAGTCCTTTCAGGTTGGGCAGAGGTTCACTTGCACCTCCTCCAACCTCATCTACTGTGTTCAAGATGTGGACTCTTATACATCGGCAAGACCAAACATAGACGGATTATGGCGATCGTTTTGCTGAACACCTTCAAGCAGTCCCCCTGAACCTACCTGATCTCCTGGTTGCTAAACACTTTAATTCTCCTACCCATTCCCACACTGACCTTTCTGTCCTAGGTTTCTGCCATTGTCAGAGTGAGGTTAAACGCAAATTGGAGGAACAGCATCTCATATTTTGCTTGGGCAGCTTGCAGCCCAGTGGTATGAATATTGATTTCTCGAACTTCAAGTAAACCCGGTATTCCCTTTCTCTCTATCCGTCCCCCACACAAGTCGCACCAGCTTCTTATTTTCACATAAACAGATAACAAAGGCCTGTTTCCCTTATTCACAAAATGCTGAAGTAACTCAGCAGGTCAGGCAGCATCTCAGGAGAGAAGGAATGGGTGACGTTTCGGGTCGAGACCCTTCTTCAGACTGATGTCAGGGGGGCTGGACAAAGGAAGAATATAAGTGGAGACAGGAAGATAGAGGAAGAACTGGGAAGGGGAAGGGGAAGAGAGTGACAGAGGAACTATCTAAAGTTGAGGTCAATGTTCATACCACTGGGCTGCAAGCTGCCCAAGCCAAATATGAGTTCCTGTTCCTCCAATTTCCGGTGGGCCTCACTATGGCACTGGAGGATGCCCATGACAGAAAGGTCACACTGGAAGTGGGAGGGGAAGTTGAAGTGCTCAGCCACCGGGAGATCAGGTTGGTTAAGGCGGACTGAGTGAAGGTGTTGAACGAAACGATCGCCGAGCCTGCGTTCGGTTTCGCCGATGTAAAGAAATTGACATTTAGAGCAGCGGATGCAATGGATGTGGTTGGAGGAAGTGCAGGTGAACCTCTGCCTCACCTGGAAAGACTGTTTCGGTCCTTGGATGGAGTTGAGGGGGGAGGTAAAGGGACAGGTGTTGCATCTCCTGCGGTTGCAGAGGAAAACGCCTGGGGATGGGGTGGTTTGGGTAGGAAGGGACGAGTGGACCAGGGAGTTACGGAGGGAATGGTCTCTGCGGAACACAGAAAGGGGATGGGATGGGAAGATGTGGCCAGTAGTGGGGTCCCGTTGGAGGTGACAGAAATGTTGGAGGATGATTTGTTGGATACTCTGGCTGATAGGGTGGAAGGTGAGAACGAGGGGGATTCTGTCCTTGTTTCGAATGGGGTGAGGGGGAGCAAGAGCGGAGCTGCGGGATACAGAAGAGGCCCTAGAGAGTGCCTCATCTATAATGGAAGAGGGGAAGCCCCGTTTCCTGAAGAATGAGGACATCTCTGATGCCCTAGTGTGAAACACCTCATCCCGGGCGCAGATGCGGCGTAGACGGAGGAATTGGGAGTAGGGGATAGACTTTTTGCAGGAGACAGGGTGGGAAGAAGTGTAGTCCAGATCGCTGTGCGAGTCAGTGGGTTTATAGTAGATGTCAGTCACTAGTCTGTCTCCTGTGATGGAGATGGGAGGTCCAGAAACGGTAGGGAGATGTCGGAGATAGTCCAGAAATGGTAGGTTTCCTTTATTATTTTAATTTTTTTGCATATCTTTCATTTATTGTTCTTTATCTCTCTACATCGTTGTTTAATATCTCTCGTTTCCCTCTTCGCTAACTAATCGGAAGGGTCTCGACCCAAAACATCACCCATCCCTTCTCTCACGAGATGCTGCCTGTCCCGCTGAGTAAATCCAGCATTTTGTGTCTATCTGCAGCATCTGCAGTTCCTTCCCACACAATTAAAGTTGCCTGCAGTTCCCCGATTTGTGCAGAATCCTCACGTTTTGGGTCTTGGTTTGACATCCACATTGTGGTCCATGTGATTCCCAGCTCCTTGGCATAGTCATCACCGTACCAGACCAGCAACTCGCAGTGAGGAGGAACCGGCTTGCAAGTCCTGTAGTAAATGTTGCCCCGGTGCTGGAAGGCAACAAGGTTCTGTTCCTTCCCCTTTCTGGCACAGTTCACAAATCTGCAACACAACAAGCACAGATAGAAGGTACAACAGTCACTTAAAATTATAAGTGAACACAGAACGTAAAGTATATCAGCAAAGTCTGTTGAATGGGAGATGTCCCCAGCCATGGTCCAAATTCAACCTGAAATATTGTACACCCTTTGTCAGCACACTGCTGAAGGAAACTTGAACTTTGTTTCTCTTCCCACAGAAGCGGCCAGACCAATGCAGTATTTCCAGTCCTTTCTGTTTTTATGTCTACCTGGTATTACTGTTGTTGGTATTGTATTGATTACTTTCTATTTATCTGCATGTTATAGACAATAGACAATAGACAATAGGTGCAGGAGTAGGCCATTCAGCCCTTCGAGCCAGCACCGCCATTCAATGCGATCATGGCTGATCACTATCAATCAGTACCCCGTTCCTGCCTTCTCCCCATACCCCCTCACTCCGCTATCCTTAAGAGCTCTATCCAGCTCTCTCTTGAAAGCATCCAACGAACTGGCCTCCACTGCCTTCTGAGGCAGAGAATTCCACACCTTCACCACCCTCTGACTGAAAAAGTTCTTCCTCATCTCCGTTCTAAATGGCCTACCCCTTATTCTCAAACTGTGGCCCCTTGTTCTGGACTCCCCCAACATTGGGAACATGTTATCTGCCCCTAATGTGTCCAATCCCCTAATTATCTTATATGTTTCAATAAGATCCCCCCTCATCCTTCTAAATTCCAGTGTATACAAGCCCAATCGCTCCAGCCTTTCAACATACGACAGTCCCGCCATTCCGGGAATTAACCTAGTGAACCTACGCTGCACGCCCTCCATAGCAAGAACATCCTTCCTCAAATTTGGAGACCAAAACTGCACACAGTACTCCAGGTGCGGTCTCACCAGGGCCCGGTACAACTGTAGAAGGACCTCTTTGCTCCTATACTCAACTCCTCTTGTTACGAAGGCCAACATTCCATTGGCTTTCTTCACTGCCTGCTGAACCTGCATGCTTCCTTTCATTGACTGATGCACTAGGACACCCAGATCTCGTTGAACCCCCCCTCCTCCTAACTTGACACCATTCAGATAATAATCTGCCTTTCTATTCTTACTTCCAAAGTGAATAACCTCACACTTATCTACATTAAACTGCATCTGCCATGTATCCGCCCACTCACACAACCTGTCCAGGTCACCCTGCAGCCTTATTGCATCTTCCTCACAATTCACACTACCCCCCAACTTAGTATCATCTGCAAATTTGCTAATGGTACTTTTAATCCCTTCGTCTAAGTCATTAATGTATATCGTAAATAGCTGGGGTCCCAGCACCGAACCTTGCGGTACCCCACTGGTCACTGCCTGCCATTCCGAAAGGGACCCATTTATCCCCACTCTTTGCTTTCTGTCTGTTAACCAATTTTCTATCCATGTCAGTACCCTACCCCCAATACCATGTGCCCTAATTTTGCCCACTAATCTCCTATGTGGGACCTTGTCGAAGGCTTTCTGAAAGTCGAGGTACACCACATCCACTGACTCTCCCTTGTCAATTTTCCTAGTTACATCCTCAAAAAATTCCAGTAGATTTGTCAAGCATGATTTCCCCTTCGTAAATCCATGCTGACTCGGAACGATCCCGTTACTGCTATCCAAATGCTCAGCAATTTCGTCTTTTATAATTGACTCCAGCATTTTCCCCACCACTGATGTCAGACTAACTGGTCTATAATTACCCGTTTTCTCTCTCCCTCCTTTCTTAAAAAGTGGGATAACATTTGCTATTCTCCAATCCACAGGAACTGATCCTGAATCTATAGAACATTGAAAAATGATCTCCAATGCTTCCACTATTTCTAGAGCCACCTCCTTAAGTACTCTGGGATGCAGACCATCAGGCCCTGGGGATTTATCAGCCTTCAGTCCCATCAGTCTACCCAAAACCATTTCCTGCCTAATGTGGATTTCCTTCAGTTCCTCCATCACCCTCGGTTCTCCAGCCCCTAGAACATTTGGGAGATTGTGTGTATCTTCCTCAGTGAAGACAGATCCAAAGTAACGGTTTAACTCGTCTGCCATTTCTTTGTTCCCCATAATAAATTCCCCTGCTTCTGTCTTCAAGGGACCCACATTTGCCTTGACTATTTTTTTCCTCTTCACGTACCTAAAAAAACTTTTGCTATCCTCCTTTATATTATTGGCTAGTTTACCCTCGTACCTCATCTTTTCTCCTCGTATTGCCTTTTTAGTTAACTTTTGTTGCTCTTTAAGAGTCCCAATCCTCTGTCTTCCCACTCTTCTTTGCTATGTTATACTTCCTCTCCTTAATTTTTATGCTGTCCCTGACTTCCCTTGTCAGCCACAGGTGTCTCTTACTCCCCTTAGAGTCTTTCCACCTCTTTGGAATAAATTGATCCTGCAACCTCTGCATTATTCCCAGGAATACCTGCCATTGCTGTTCTACCGTCTTCCCTGCTAGGGCCTCCTTCCAATCAATTTTGGCCAGCTCCCGCCTCATGCCTCTGTAATCCCCTTTGCTATATTGCGTTAACAGACTTGTTAAACTGCAGGAAGTTAGAATTTCATTGTGGAACAATTAAACACTGTTGACCCTGGCTGTGTTATTTACAGGGAGGCAAAGACAGAGCAGCTGTGATGCAGCGTGGCGTGAATTGAGTTATTCTTCTCTTGGAATATTGGTTTCACGGAGATACCACAGATTTTAACATCAAGACCTGATTTTAAACTGTGGCATCAGTCTCCCAGTCACAGATCAAGACATGACAGGCTGAATATTTGATGCAAAGTTTTGCAGCATCAGGTGACATTCCAAGAGCACGAGGCTTGAGATAGGAGTTGTGGGTCATGGAGTGATCCAAGGAGAAAGGCTGGTTTAGGCAAGGAAAGCATCGCCCAGACAGAATGCTGAATCTTTCTGGATTAATGAGTAAAATGGACCATTTTCCTTCCCCGTCATGTATTTCCCATTCATCCCCTCTTTTAAACTAAATAGTGGGGGGAGGGGGATGTCAAATGGGATAAACAAAGATGGAGTTGAAGGGAAAGAGAGTATAGGAAAAGTTAAGACCCCAGAATAAACGGGACAGAAAGCTCACGAAAGGATAGGAGAGAATGGCCAAGTGTAATAGGAATCGATGTGAAAGGTGAGATGAGTAATGGATTAAAAGTGTTATATATGAATGTGCAAAGTATAAGAAGTAAAGAGGTTGAGCTTGAGGCTCAGTTAGAGATTGGTAGATATGACATTGTGGGGATTATAGAGACATGGCTGCAGTAGGATCGCGACTGGGAACTGAATATTCAGGGTTATACGTCCTATAGAAAGGACAGGCAGGTGGGCAGAGGAGGTGGGGTAGCTCTGTTGGGAAGGGATGAAATTCAGTCCTTTGTGAGAGATGACATAGGGTCTGACGATATAGAGTCACTGTGGATAGAGTTGAGGAATTGTAAAGGTATGGGAGTTATGTGCACACCCCCAAACAATAGCGTAGATATAGGGTTTAAGTTGCAGCAGGAGTTAAAACTGGCATGTAACAAAGGTTTGTGGTTATGGGAGATTTCAATATGCAGGCAGACAATAGACAATAGGTGCAGGATGAGGCTAGTCTGCCCTTCGAGCCAGCACCGCCATTCAATGTGATCATGGCTGATCATTCTCAATCAGTACCCCGTTCCTGCCTTCCCCCATACCCCCTGACTCCGCTATCCTTAAGAGCTCTATCTAGCTCTCTCTTGAATGCATTCAGAGCATTGGCCTCCACTGCCTTCTGAGGCAGAGAATTTCACAGATTTACAACTCTCTGACTGAAAATGTTTTTCCTCATCTCAGTTCTAAATGGCCTACCCCTTATTCTTAAACTGTGGCCCCTTGTTCTGGACTCCCCCAACATTGGGAACATGTTTCCTGCCTCTAACGTGTCCAACCCCTTAATAATCTTATACGTTTCGATAAGACCTCCTCTCATCCTTCTAAATTCCAGTGTATACAAGCCTAGTCGATCCAGTCTTTCAACATACGACAGTCCCGCCATTCCGGGAATTAACCTAGTAAATCTCGCTGCACGCCCTCAATAGCAAGAATATCCTTCCTCAAATTTGGAGACCAAAACTGCACCCAGTACTCCAGGTGCGGTCTCACCAGGGCCCTGTACAACTGCAGAAGGACCTCTTTGCTCCTATACTCAACTCCTCTTGTTATGCAGGCCAACATTCCTTGGCTTTCTTCACTGCCTGCTGTACCTGCATGCTTCCTTTCAGTGACTGATGCACTAGGACACCCAGATCTCGTTGTAGGTCCCCTTTTCCTAACTTGACACCATTCAGATAATACTCTCCCTTCCTATTCTTACCACCAACGTGGATAACCTCACACTTATCCACATTAAACTACGTCTGCCATGCATCCGCCCACTCACGCAACCTGTCCAAGTCACCCTGCAACTCATAGCATCTTCCTCACAGTTCACAGGGAGACAGGGAAAATCAGGTTGGTTCTGGACCCCAAGAAAGGGAGTTTGCAGTGTGCCTTCGAGATGGATTCTTAGAGCAGTTTGTACTCCAGCCTACCAGAGAGATGGCAATTCTGGATTCAGTGTTGTCCAACAAACCAGATTTAATAAGGGAACTCGAGGAAAAGGAAAAGGCAATACAGGCTGAAAAGATGAAGTACGAGGGGAAGCTGGCCATGAATATAAAGAAGGACAGTAAAAGCTTCTTTCAGTATGTTAAGAGAAAGAGATTAGTTGGGACAAATGTGGGTCCGTTGAAGGCAGAAACGGGTGAAATTATTGTGGGTAACAAGGAAATGGTGGAAGTGTTGAACAGGTACTTCGGATCTGTCTTCACTAAGGAAGACGTAAACAATCTCCCACATGTACTAGAGGACAGAGGATCTAGGGAGACAGAGGAACTGAAAGAAATTTGCATTAGGCGAGAAATAGTATTGCGTAGACTGATGGGACTGAAGGTTGATAAATCCCCAGGGCATGATGGTCTGCATCCCAGGGTATTCAAGGAGGTGGCTCGAGAAATCGTGGATGTATTGGTGATCATTTTCCAATGTTCAATAGATTCACGATCAGTTCCTGTGGATTGGAGGGTCGCTAATGTTATCCCACTTTTCAAGAAAGGAGCGGGAGAGAAAACGGGGAATTATAGACCAGTTAGCCTGTCATCGGTTGTGGGGAAAACGCTTGAGTCAATTATTAAAGAGGCAATAACGGCACATTTGACAATAATGGCAGTAAATGGATAAGTCCAAGTCAGCATGGATTTATGAAGGGGAAATCTTGCTTGACTAATCTTCTGGAATTCTTTGACGTGACAAGTAAAATGGATGAAGGAGAGCCAGTGGATGTAGTGTACGTAGACTTTCAGAAAGCTTTTGATAAGGTCCCACACGGGAGGTTGGTGAGCAAAATTAGAGCACACAGTATTGGGGGTAGGGTACTGACATGGATAGAGAATTGGAAGGCAGACAGGAAGCAAAGAGTAGGAATAAACGGGTCCTTTTCGGAATGGCAGGCAGTTGCGAGTGGAGTGCCGCAAGGCTCAGTGTTGGGGCCGCAACTATTCATCATATAAATTAATGGTTTGGATGTTGGAATTACAAGTAACACTAGCAAGTTTACAGATGACACAAAGCATAGTGGCAAAAACAAGGAGGCAGATTATTATCTCAATGGTATCAGATTAGGTAAAGGGGAAGTGCAGCGAGACCTGGGTGTCTTTGTACACCAGGCACTGAAAGTAAGTGTGCAGGTACAGCAAGCAGTGATGAAAGCCAATGGCATGTTGGTCTTCATAACGAGAAGATTTAAGTATAGGAGCAGAGATCCTTCTGCAGTTGTTTAGGGCTCTGGTAAAACCACATCTGGAGTATTATGTGCAGTTTTGGTCTCCTAATTTGAGGAAGGATGTCCTTGCTATTGAGGCAGCGCAGCGTAGATTCACCAGGTTAATCCCTGGGATGGCGGGACTGTCATATGGGGAAAGATTGGAAAGATTGGACCTGTATTCACTGGAGTTTAGAAAGATTAGAGGGGATCTTATAGAGATGTATAAATTATAAAAGGACTGTACAAGTTAGATGCAGGAAAAATGTTCCCAATGTTGGTGGTGTCCAGAACCAGGGATTACAATCTTTAAAATAAAGGAGAGGCCATTTAAAACTGAGGTGAGAAGAAGCATTTTCACCCTGAGAGTTGTGAATTTGTGGAATTCTCCGACACAGAAGGCAGTGGAGGCCAATTCACTGGATGAATTTAAAAGAGTCAGATAGAGCTCTTGGGGCTAGTGGAATCAAGGGATATGGGGAGAAGGCAGGCACAGGTTACTGATTGTGGATGATCAGCCATGATCACAGTGCATGGCGGTGCCGGCTCAAAGGGCCTCCTCCTGCACCTATTTTCTATGTTTCTTTCCCCTCACTTGCCCACCTTTGTCCCACCCACACCTCTCTTTTCCAGCTTTATTCCCTTGTACTCCATCAGTCTGAAAAAAAGTCCCACCCGAAACGTTGTCTGGCGATTCCCTGCACAGATGCTGCCTGACCCACTGAGTTCCTCTCACACTTTGCTTTTACTCCAAGATTCCAGCATCTGCAGACTCTTGTGTCTCCTTTCTGAAATAACCCAGTTCTTGCTTATTATTATGATAAGCATTAGTCTTTCCTTACCTCATCCAGTTCGATTTAGATTCATCCTGTGCATCAATGTATTCAGTGTCATTGTTTGCCTTACTGATCTATAAAAGAGATATTTAGTTTAAAAAACCACATTGATAAAGAAAACAAACGTGAAGCTTACAGTTCCCAGTTCCCTTCAACTAACTACCACTTCACCTATTTTACTTGATATTTTTATATCAGATCACTCGAAAATTCCTGCGAATTAAATCACATGGCAAAGAAACCCCAAGAATATAATAAACATTTTGCACAATTTCAAGGAGCTTTGTCGGGTTGTAATAGGTTCTTTAATTTTGGTAATGTCACTGTGCTAATGATTTCTGATTAGTCAGAAACGTTCAATGTATTCTCAAACAAGGAGGTCGGACATCAGGGTGAAAGAGGGGCAGCAGAACAGGAAGGAGATGCGGCACTGAGTCAGCTCAGAGATTGGGTGAGGCAGAGGGATGCCAGTCTGAGCAGTGAAGTGGGAATCACTGGAACAGAAGAGAAAGACAAAGAGCACAGACCCTTCAGTCTCTACTCACATTGACAACCAAATTAAAATGGAAACATGTAATTAAGAATCTAAGTTACAAAAATTATTTTCAGTTAGCTTCAAACTGTCTCTTTATTGGTAAGAAACTTGATGACTTTGATTAGAATATAAAATAATTCAGCTACAAAAAAATTGTAATAAAAACAGAGAATTCAGGAGATACCCAGCAAGGCAGGCAGCATTCGTAGAGGATAAAACACAGCTCACATTTCAGGATGATGATCTTTCTTCAACAAATGTTATCAAACCTGCTGAGCATTTTCCATGATGAACTATTGGAACCACTTACCGCCCATGAATAACCACTGATAGCAGCTTCTTTTTCATTTGAAACTTCTCCTTCATAGGGTCCAAAATTAATGCCCCTGGGAATAACCTTCCCTTCATTCCAGACGCCAAGATCGGCTTTACGAATTTTGGACGTGGCAATGCTGAGGCCCTTTGGTAGAGTTAAATGAGCTCTATCGGGGCGATTGTAATCAATGACAGTGTCCTTCATGAAGATTGGTGGGCCATGCACAGGGCATTCTTCAATAAAAAATGTCTCACAGGCTTCACAAACTAAAACGGAAAATATAAAATTAAGAACTGATCAGGGTGTTGGCGTTATTGAAAATGGCTGCACTTGGTACTGAAAATGCTTGTTGATCCACAAAAGATGTTATCTTATTAAAAGTATTTCAGAATATAATACGACCATGATGTAGATGTTGTGCAGGAGATCTTGGGAAAATTACTCTTTCCAAAATTACTCTTCTGAGGAAGCATTGAAAATGTGAAAGATTAATAGTGGCCGATTTGTGAAGAATCTCTTTGTGATGTTTGTCCCCCATGAAAATCTTTGGGGTAAGATGCCGCTATTAAATTCAAAATGGCTGCCGTGTTAAACTGTATGGATATTTATAAACATCCAGAGAAAAATCATGACCATGGAATCTAATTTTGCATTTAGTAATAACAAGCATGATGTAATGCAAAGTATGTTTAACGGTAACAGTGCTGTAGTGCATGGAGTCAACTCCAAGAAAAGTGTTTTGAAGGATAAAAGTAAGTCTATTATGTGAACTTATGAAGCATTTGTAACAAGGCAGATGAATTAAGACCATTGACATAGGTGCAGGAGCAAGCCATTCGGCCCTTCGAGCCAGCACCACCATTCAATGTGATCATGGCTAATCATCCACAATCAGTTCCCTGTTCCTGCCTTCTCCCCATATCCCTCGATTCCGCTAGCCCCAAGAGCTCTATCTAACTCTCTTTTGAATGCAGCCAGTGAATTGGCCTCCACTGCCTTCTGAGGCAGAGAATTCCACAAATTCACAACTCTCTGGGCGAAAATGTTTTTCCTCATCTCGGTTCTAAATGGCCTACCCCTTATTCTTAAACTGTGGTCCCTGGTTTTGGACTCCCCCAACATCATAGAAACATCTAAAATAGGTACAGGAGGAGGCCATTTGGCCCTTCACAGTGCTCATGGCTGATCATCCACAATCAGTAACCTGTACCTGCCTTCTCCCCATATCTCTGGATTCCACCAGCTCCAAGAGCTCTACCGAACTCTTAAATTCATTCAGTGAATTGGCCTCCATTGCCTGCTGTGGCAGAGAATTCTACAAATTCACAACTCTGGGCGAAAAAGTTTCTTCTCACCTCAGTTTTAAATGGCCTCCCATTTATTCTTAGAATGTCCCCCCCAACATTGGGAACATTTTTCCAGCATCTGCCTTGTCCAGTCCCTTTATAATTTTATGTCTCTATTTATGTCTCTAACATTATCCTCACAGTTCCCACTGCCACCCCTCTCATCATTCTAAACTCCAGTGAATATAACCATAGTCTTTCCAATCTTTCTTCATATGACAGTCCCTCCATCCCAGGGATTAACCTCGTGAACCTACACTGCACTGCCTAAATAGCAAGGACGTCCTACCTCAAATTAGGAGACAAAAACGGCACACAATACTCCAAATGTGGTCTCACCAGGGCCCTATACAACTGCATAAAGACCTCTTTACTCTTATACTCAAATCCTGTCGTTATGAAGGCCAACATGCCATAAGCTTTCTTCACAGCCTGCTGTACCTGCACGCTTACTTTCAGTGACTGATGTACAAGGATACCAAGGTCTCGTTGCAATTCCCCTTTACCTAATCTGACACCATTGATATATTAATCTGCTTCCCTATTTTTGCCGCCAAAGTGGATAACCTCACAGTTATCTACATTATACTGCATCTGCCATGCATCTGCCCACTCACTCAACCTGTCCAATTCACCTAGCAACCTCCTAACATTATCCTCACAGTTCCCACTGCCACCCAGCTTTGTGTCATCCGCAAACGTGCTAGTGTTACTTCTACTTCCATCATCCAAATCACTTATATTGTAAATAGTTGCGGCCCCAGCACTGAGCCTTACGGCACTCCACTCTCCACTGCCTACCATTCTGAAAAAGACCCGTTTATTCCTACTCTTTGCTTCCTGTCTGCCAACCAATTCTCTATCCATGTCCATACCCTACCCCCAATGCCATGAGTTTTAATTTTGCTCACCAACCTCCCGTGTGGTACCTAATCAAACAACGGCTTTCTGAAAGTCTAGAAACACTACATCCACTTGCTCTCCTTCATCCATTTTACTTGTCACATCCTCAAAAAATTCCAGATGATTAGTCAAGCAGGATTTCCCCTTCATAAATCCATGCTGACTTGGACCAATCCTTTTACCACTATCAAGATGTGCCATTATTACCTATTTAATAATTGACTCCAGCATCTTCCCCACCACCGATGTCAGGTTAACTGGTCTATAATTCCCCGTTTCCTCTCTCGCTCCTTTCTTGAAAAGTGGGATAACATTAGCTACCCTCCAATCCACAGGAACTGATCCTGAATATATTGAACATTGGAAAATAATCACTAATGCGTCCATGATTTCTAGAGCCACCTCCTTGAGTACCCTGGGATGCAGACCATCAGGCCCTGGGGATTTATCAGCCTTCAGTCCCATCAGTCTACCCAATCCTATTTCTCGCCTAATGCAAATTTCTTTTAGTTCCTCTGACACCCTTGATACTCTGTCCACCAGTGCATCTGGAAGATTGTTAGTGCCTTCATTAGTGAAGACAGGTCCAAAGTACCTGTTCAAATCTTCCGCCATTTCCTTCTTACCGATAATCATTTCACCCGTTTCTGCCTTCAAGGGACCCACATTTGCCTTTACTAATCTTTTTCTCTTAACATACCTAAAGAAGCTTTTACTATCCTTCTTTATATTCTTGGCCAGCTTCGCTTCCTACCTCATCTTTTCAGCCCGTATTGCCCTTTTTGCCGTCTTCTGTTGTCCTTTGAAAGTTGCCCACTCTTCCCGCTACTCTTTGCTATCTTATACATCTTTTCTTTTCGTTTTATTCCATCTCTAACTTCCCTTGCCTTCTCCCTGGTCGGCTCCAATACAAGCTGTTCAAAGAATCCATCTTGGAGGCAATCTACAAACTCCCTTTCTTGGGGTCCTGTATCATACTGATTTTCCCAGTCTGCCTACATATTGAAATCTCTTTAACCACCCTAGATTAATTACCTTTGTTACATGCCAATATTAACTCCTGATGCAACTTGCACCCTATATCCAGGCTACTGAACCTTTATTACTTGCCAATTTTAACTCCTGATGCAACTTGCACCCTATAACTATGCAAAAAGAAAAGAGATTTAATAAAGTATACAATGTAGAAAAGTAATTGCATGGTTTGTATCTAAACTGCACTTTACCAAATGCAAGACAAGGTTGAGTTGGCCAGACTAATATAATTTTACATGAATGCAACTGTGATGAACAGATTTGGCTCAGTGAATCATATGGTGGAATAAGAGAGGTTAATCAAAAATGTCAAAGAAAGAGAGCATTTCACAAAAGGGAAATCAAATATTTGTGTTGTCAAATTCAATCTTCAAATAGAAAGGAAAACAATGCTGAATTCGTGGGAAAATGAATTTGAAACTGAAATGAGTCTGGAAACATTCTATCCAAGATGAATGCTGGTAATCCCAGCAAGTCAGAGAAGAATTATGGAAATAAAAACAGTGTTAGCATCTCACATTGAAGTTCCAACAAAGGGTCTTCCTCCTCAAACATTAGTTGTGTTTCTCTTTCCACAGATGATGCTGGATATCTTGTGCAACATGACAGAATTAACTGGTAGCTTTGCAATAAAGAATCCTTTGGGACTCATTGTTTAAATGACAGGAACGCACATTGATTCACATCCTTTATGATGCCCACAATTACCAGGAATGTGCCTACATAAATTGGACATGAACCACACTTTCTTTAAACAGTCACTGTCAGTTTACCGGGGAATCAATGTCAGATTCCAATGTCTGACAAAATTCCAGAAGTTAACATCAAATGTTACGGAAAGTACCAGTGATTAATGTTAAAAGAAAAAATGTCTTCATGAGTGAACACAATTTTGTGCTCTTGAACCAAAGCCCGCATAGTTCCACCATTGTACTGGCTACCAATGCACCATGCCATCACTTCAATGCTCCTAATGAAATATGGTTGCTTTGAAGAAATAAATTGGTTCCTTTGGACATACACAGGTAATCGTCATTACGGAGCTCCTGTTCTTCTGTATAGATGATCCTCTTTTTATTTCGTAAATTATAAATTATTTTGTCTGTCTGTTTGGTCGTTTCCTCGCTTGTAGATCCCAAAACTGAAAAAAGAAAGCCAAAAATAACCTAATTACATTGTTTCAAGTCAGGTAAGTGGTTGAACTGTAAAATATGGAAGTTAGTTACATAATATGCAACATGTTCTATGAATTGAAATGACATGGTGGTTGTCAGATGGTCATTATATCATTTCCATCATTTACTGGAATGCACAGGAGTTACTCATTTTGAGTTTTACTTTTACAAACAGAATTACCTGTTGCTCTTTTGATTCTTTTCACCAACACTGTGCCTTCCTTCGTTTCCTCAGCGGCTCCTCCCAAATCTCTTTTGCCCTCTCCTGTAATGACCTGTAAAGAGACATTTTGGTGCAACCTGTGATTCATAAGGACACAAATAGATTGGCTCTACTTCTTCTCGATTATTTCTTCCATCGCATTATTAACTGGGATACTCAAATAAGCTACTAATAAAAGCAGTAACTGCCTTGTGTGCAATATTTCAGTGAACTCTCGTCTTTCATACTCTACTCTAAAAGGAAGTTTGATATTGTCAGCAAATATGGGAAAATGTGGGAACAATTGTTCCTCTTTCAACAATAAAAACTTATTTGCGAATGTTAGCACCTGACTCCAACAGCAGTGACGAAGATTTGTCTAAAAAGCAGTCATTTCTATCTTGTAGAAAATAAAATGTCAATGTAGAGCCACTCTGTTAATTCTCACATGTCCTTTATCCTGGGAATAATTTCTGTTCTTACCTTTACGACGGGCTTTCTTTTCGCATTCTTGCCTTTTGCATTCTTAAAAGGATGCCTAAAGATTCTGACTCCTTAGGAAAAAAAGTGCCACATCAGTGCTGCTTTGGAAAAGCACAGACTGTATCTCAATAGTTTGGCAATTCTGGATATATCTAATGTTTTAGAGTTATTAATGTAAGCAACATATCACAAAATTAAAAATTAGGAAAAGTAAATTTACATTTCATAAATAACACATTGGGAATTTTTTTTCCAATTTAACAAGTATCCTACCACTCCAAAGATAAGAATAAAATCACCCTTGCACCAGATTCCATAGGCTAATGGCCAAATTGATTAGAATCAATTATAGTTGAAAAACTGCATTTAATATTTCAAACAGATTTAAATTACGTTTTGCATTTTTTGTCAGAAGTTTAGGTGTCGAATCCTCATCTGATTCGCTAGATTCGTAGACTTGGGTTTGACGTCTTCTCCTCCGATTTGTCAAGAATTCTGGCTTTGGTACATCCAATCCTGTGAAAAATAAAAATGCTCATCATCTGTTATGGCCAACTTCAAGTATTTATCTTCACTGAACTTAACAGTGCAAATATCTGTGGAAATATCACTTTGCAATGTTATCATTATTTCCTCCAGAGTATTCATGCTATTATTCAATTGTCACGTCTATTTGACAAAGACAGCAAACAACCTTACAATTATTTTTCAGTTAAAGAAAAATCAACCAGCATGAAGAGTATGACGGATGAGAATGTGTATATTTCCAGGTCAGAAATCGCAATGACCACTCGTCCCTGTGGTAAGTGAAATCAATCAGAATTCTTCTTTCCATTCCTCCAGGTTTAAAGTAATGGCTTATTCTAGCTGCCAGTACTCACAGTGACACTTTGTGCCATGGTTGAGTAAATGGATTGAATAATGAACAACTAGGGCAACCCACCTCTTCATTAATGGGAACATTGACCTTTGTCCAATTTCTGATTTCAGGACTGTGACAAGTTGCAACATCAAAAAGCATAACTGTGCCCCAATGTTTTTGGAGTTGTGCTATCCATGGTCACCATCTTCTGAATGACATAAAGCTTTGGTATTGATTGTAAAGTTAGTTCAATTTGAAATCACTGATGGAATTTTTGAATGTTGGTAAGGAATCTCTCCTGGAGGAAATAGTCATTAAAAGCAAAACTGTACATATCCTGCTGCCAATAATCTGGGACTAATCACAAGTCTGCTGGGTGTACTCATTTCATCAAAAATTATAAGACAAATCTTACGGTTTGACACACGTAACCTGCCTGATATATTATTATTAACTCCTGCCTGATATATTAATGCCTTGCAAAGTCAATAAATTTGCAAGGCATTAATGTATCATGCAGGAGTTGCTCCCTTGGGACCTTTCAAATTTTCCAATGACCAGTGCGCACAGCGGTTAAGTTGCTGCCTTACAGCGAATGCAGCGCCGGAGACTCGGGTTCGATCCCGACTACAGGTGGTGTCTGTACGGAATTTGTACGTTCTCCCCGTGACCTGCGTAGGTTTTCTCCAAGATCTTCAGTTTCCTCCCACACTCCAAAGATGTACAGGTATGTAGGTTAACTGGCTTGGTAAATGTAAAAATAAATTGTTCCTAGAAGTGTATAGGATAGTGTTAATGCGGGGATCGCTGGTCGGAGCGGACCCAGTGGGCCGAAAGGGCCTGTTTCCGCACTGTATCTCAAAAACTAACTAAAAAAGTGTGTGTGCACATAAAAATGAGGGCAGGAACAGATACCGCAACATTTAATTCTAAACATTATCTTTCAGACATTTGTTTATTAATTGAAAGATTGAGGGCATCACAGGCAGAGCTGGCATTTCTTGTTCTTTCTAAAGTGCCCCGTGTGTGACATGCTGCAGAATGTGGAGGTTGTGGTGCTCCCAAGCACCCATTGCCCTCAACCTTTATGATGTAGAGGCTGCAGGTTTGGGACATGTTGTTATAGAAGTCTTACCACAAAGACTCCAGTGCATTATGGAGATAGTAAACAGTGCATTTCAGGTTGGAGAAACCAGTGTACTTTGGAATGAAGAGTGCCAGGCTTCTTGGGTGTTGTGGATGATCTCTTCCAGGGATGTTGAGATATATTTCAATGTCCACATTGATATCCCTTGTTTATTGGCAATCCCTTGGTGTAGAGGATCACTACTCCCATTCCAGCTCTGTCAGTTTTGAGAGAACTGATTCTTTAGGTCTTTGAGTAAGCTAAAGATTCTGCTGCTGGTGTCTATATGAGTGAATGGCTTATGAGGTTGGGATCATGATATTTTTGAGACTCTTTGATTTCCTGAAGAGGTCAAAAGGCCTTCCAGGTTGTCCTCCTCCATCTTGAACAGCCACATATCAAGGATTCCCACAAATTAATTATGCTGTTACATTTTCACAAAGGGCAACCATAAAGCATTTTCTGCATTCTGCAAGATCTGGAGCCTTGATGCCACTTTGTTCATCTGGGAGAAACCAATGCCTATGGTTTACGTAATCCTGTCAATTAATTTGCAGAATTTTACAAAGAGAGCAGTTGATTTATGTTTATTGTTGTCACGTGTTTGCAATACTGGGAAAAGCTTTAACTTGCATGCTATCCAATCAAATCACATAATACATCACAAGTAGAAAAGGTAGAGTGAAGGGAAAGATGGCAGACTGCAAAATATATTTCTCAGTATTGTCATGCAACAGTTCCAGAGAAAATGAACGAGGTTGGAGAATCGGGACTGTATCTAGCTTATCGAAAGACCATTCAGTAGTCTGTTAACTGTGGGGAACAGTGGCTGTTGTTTCAATGAGATTGGTCCACAAAGAATTGTTGGTAATCTTATGCCCAAGAATCCTTTGAACTTTGGCACTATTGATGATGATTGGGGCATGTATTCTATCCTGAAGTCGAGAACTAGCTTTTCATCTTGTGACATTGAAGGGGATGTTGTTAATTTGACACTAAGTTACAAGGTACTCTTTCTCCTTCCTGTACTCTGTCTCCTCATTGTTCATGACCAGACAGCGGTGTCATCTGCAAACTTATAGATGCGTCATTAATGACACATTTGATTAAGCATCTACAAACTTGTGGAGCCTGTTGCAAGTAGTACCTGTCTCTGAGACATTAAGGAGAGCAGGAATTACTGTTGCACAGTGGACCAAACAGTTAGTCTCAGATTGGAGTCTGTATCTTCAATTACTCATTCCTTCACACAACAGAAATCACTGCCTGTGTTTTCCTCCAATGGGTTTTTCCAGACATATGGAAATATATTCCCATTTTCCAAGGCTCATTATGGAAATGTTTTGCAGGAGTGTGCTGTACTTGAGGGAGCAGTGACATGTTAAGAGAGGAACTTCAAGGATAAAGTGTTGGAATAACTCAGTCTCTGGCATGCACAAGTGATGACACAGGTTTGTTTGATCCCGATCCCAATTTTTCCAAATTATGTCAAGTTTATTGTTGTATGCATGTACGATGTAGATACAATGAAAGGCTACTTTGTAGAAGCATAACAGGTTTAGAGACGGATATACATAAAACTAATTATGTAGAAATTATGTAAGACTGCTGCGAGAAGACTGTGCAACTCTACAAGACATCAGTCAAATTACGTTGTTATGAAAAGTCTATGGTTGTGCAATAAGAATCACGGTTGCATTAGGATTGCACATATGGTTTCAAGAATACAGTTGTCAGAAAGTAGCAGATCCTGATCCTGGTGGTGAGACTTCAGGCTTCAGTATCTCCTACCTGATTGTAGCAGCAAGATGAGAGAACAGCCCGGATGAATGGGAACCTTGATGACCGATGCCGCCTTCTTGAGGTGGGTTCTCATGTAGATGCTATTGATGGTGGGGAGGTGTGTGCCTGTGATGGACTGGGTCGAGTCCACCACACCATGCAGCCTCTTGCATTCCTCTGCATTGGATTGCCTTAGCAGGCCATGATGCAACCAGTCAGGATACTTTCTACAGTACATCTGCACAAGTTTGTTAAGAGTTCAGCTAGAGGTTATTGTTGCAGCACCACTCAACCAATTTCCCTCTCTCTCACATCCAGTTGCAAAGGAAGGCACAGAGAACCAGGTACTAGGCCTTACTGGTAATTTGGAGGGGATGATAGTGTTGAATGCCAAGCCGTAGTTGATGAATAGCTGCCTGACATGTATTCTCGGTGGTCTACAGCAGAGTGCAGAGCTAGTGAGATGGCATCTACTTTTGACCAGCTTTGACAGTTCACAAACTGAAGTGGATCCAAGTCATAGAACATAGAAAATAGATGCAGGAGGAGGCCATTTGGCCCTTCGAGCCAGCACCGCCATTCATTGTGATCATGGCTGATCATCTACAATCAGTAACCTGTGCCCGCCTTCTCCCCATATCCCTTGATTCCACTATCCCCTAGAGCTCTGTTTAACATTTGTGAGGCAAGAGTGGATTTGCACCCTAGCCAACCTCTGTAGGCACTTTATTACCGTGAATCTGAGTGCTACCAGAAGGAAGTCAGTGAGGTAGATCACAGTGGCCTTCTTAAACATGGGAACGATAGATCCAATGTTGGATCAGGTGGGAACCTTGACCACAGATGCAAGAGGTTGAGGATATTCCTGAATTCTCAAAGTAGTTACTCGACACAGATTTTTCGTACTCAGCCATGAACACTGTCTGGACTGGATGCTTGAAGTGAACTCACTTTCTTGAAGGAAAATCTGCCAATGACTTCAGAGACCAAGATCACAAGGAAGAGCCAACAGCAATTATGTTATCAAAGAACAGGAATGTTCAATATCCTCAGACATATTGTCAAAGTATACCTGTGGAGTGAAATGGTGAAAAGGAAGGATCTCACCAAGGACCTGGTCTCAGAAACCACAGATCTATTTAGTTTTCATGTGGGGAAAAAAAATTCATGTCAGCATGCATCATTAGAAAAGGGCAAAAAGGGAAAAAAAAGTGGACAAAATTTTGTACAAACCAACAGCAAGCATGGCTTCATAATTCCGCTTCACGTTCTTATAACGGAGCTTCTCCCAGTCACTTATTTGTTCAAACTCTTCCTTGGAAAAATAGCCAGCAATGTCTTTGAACTTGTCAGCATCCTGGAAAAACAAACATTGTATCTGATTCACTTTGGTGCATAATCTGTAATCATCAGATATTAATTCCAAAACAGATTTGAAAATATCATTTAAAAAATTTAATACAGGACAATTCCAGGATAAAGAATCACAACTTAAAATTAAAGGGTAACTTCTTCAGGATAGAAATTCGATATTTCTTCACTCAGAATATAGTGAGTTTTTTTTCTACGGTTGAAAGAAATCAGCTGTTAATTACATTCCAGGAAGATCAACACATTATTGATTCCAAGAAGTAATAAACCATATCACAGTAAGAGAGGAAACTGCATTTATAGTGCAGGTCTGGCATGATCTGCCTGAAAGGTCCAGACCCAAAATGTTGCCTGTCAAGATTCAAGATTGCAGCTTCCAGCCAACAGACATCAGTGTCTACATTTCTGGCAATGAAGACAGTGACAATCATGGACTTCCCCCACACTGAAGTCAGGAGAAGCACACAGCGGCTCCTGCAAAAACACTATTGTAAAAAAAAAAAATTGCCCGAGATAATAATCAGCAAGCCAGGCAGCATCTGTGGAGGTAGAAACGGAGTGAATATTTCAGGTTAATATTTTTTCCTCACAGCTGGGGAAAGTTGCCAGATGGAGACAGACAACTAGAAGGATGAGGGAGATGGTCTGAATGGCCTCCCAGATCAATATTAATGTCAGTGATCCACTTCAGAGACCATGGAGCTCATCCATTCCTCATTGACACCAATTCCTGGGGGTGGTGATGATCTGTGATGGAGCAGCATTTTCCCCATTCCCAAGCTCCCGAGAGGACATTTATCTGGCATCTTCTGCCCACTCTCCAAGTCAAAGCTCCCTGGAGTCTCACCTCTGAGCCCTGCATCCCAGACATGGTCTTGTCTCCTCGGTCTCCCTTCCTGAGCTCAGCCACTCACTTCACACCTCACCTCGACTAAATCTCACCTCGGCAACACCCCACCTCGACGAAACCCCACCTCGACGAAACCCCACCTCGGCTAAACCTGACACCTCGACTAAATCCTCTACTATATTTCACCTCACACCTAAACCCCTCACCTCCACTAAACCTCACACCTCACGACTAATCTTCTTCTCACTCTTAAACCTCGCCTCGACTAAACCTCACCTCGACTAAACTTTTCCCTCGACTAAACTTTAACTCAAACCTCACTAAACCCTACCTCACTAAACCGCCTTGGCTAAACCCCACCTCAACTCAACTAAACCTCACCTCGTCTAAACCTCGCCTCAACTAAATCTCAATTAACTAAATTTCACTAAACCTCAAAACTCACTGAATCTCATCTCACTAAACTGCACAAGACTAAACTTTACCTCAACTAAACCTCACCTCAACCCAAACCTCACATTGACTCAACCCCACACCTCAACAAAACCCTCACCTCCACTAAACTTTACCTCACTAAACCTCACCTCACTAAACCGCCTTGGCTAAACCCCACCTCACCTCAACTAAACCTCCCACCTCACGACTAAAATTTACCTCAACTAAACCTCACCTCGTCTAAACCTTACCTCAACTAAATCTCAATTAACTAAATTTCATTAATGCGCAAAACTCACTGAATCTCACCTCACTAAACTGAGCAAGACTAAACTTTACCTCAACTAAACCTCCCACCTCACCACTAAACTCCACCTCACCACTAAACTCCACCTCACCACTAAACTCCACCTCACACCTAATCGCCGCCTCTCTCCCGCTATTTATCCCAGGGAGCTTTGACATGGAGAGTGGGCAGAAGATGCCGGATAAATGTCCTCTCGGGAGCCTGGGAACGGGGAAAATGCTGCTGCTCCTGCTATCCCCCCCCCCCCCCCCCGCTCGCTCTGCCTCTCGCAGTGTAATCAGTGTTGTGGGGGAACAGTGTGTGTGTGTGTGTGATGATACCATTAAAATGCAGAATATATCTCATCTATCAATTCACAGATTTTTGTTATTTTTCTTTTTAAATGATTTCTGCAAGTTTCTGCCCACTAAAATGGCGTCATGACGTACTACGGTTTTTATGGTCGATTGGTCAACCTTGTTCCTCTAGTATCTTTGGTTGAGGTAAAGTTTAGTGGAGGCTAGGATTGGGTGTGAGGTGACGTTTAGTTGAGGCTGGGTTTAGTCGAGGTGTGGGGTTTAGTCGAGGCGAGGGGTTTGGTCGAGGCGAGGGGCTTGGTCGAGGCGAGGGGCTTGGTCGATGTGAGACACAGGATGATTAAACCACCAGGGACAGGACGATTGAACTACCACTCTACCAGGGACAGGGCTATTAAACCGCCAGGGACAGGACGATTGAACTACCACTCAACCAAGGACAGGGCTATTAAACCATCAGGGACAGGATGGTTGAACTACCACTCTACCAGGGACAGGGCAATTAAACCGTCAGGGACAGGGTGATTGAACTACCACCGAATTCGTTGGGGCACTGATAATGTGGTACAGGGATAGAGGCAGGCTGGGCAAAGGGCCGTAAATTTAGGAGAGTGTCTAAGCAGCAGGGATGGGTTGAAATGGGTCATGAAGGTAACTAAGGGTCACGTGGGTAACTACTGCGCTTGCTCAATGAGGTAAATGAATATTGCAAATACGCCCCTGATCGGGGAACTGCCAATTGCCATGCACATACAATGTATGATCTGGGGGGGGGGGGGGGGGTACCCGGGGCGGTACAGAAGATTGTGCACCTCAGCGCTCTGATTGGAAGGAGCCCGAAGGGGAGGGGGATTCAGCAAAAGGGAGGGAGATTCAACGAAGTTGTACTGTATAAAGAGAAGGCACTGTCTTTGTCTCGGTGTGTCTCGGTTTGGAGAGGCACCCGGCTCTGCAGACTCGTGAATAAACTTGTCTTATTTCCACCACTTTGTCTCTGGCATCGTGATTGTGAGCACTCACATTTACATCTCACAGTCGAGGAGGGGTTTAGTCGAGGCAAGGGGTTTTATACTGGACTCGCCGAATGTCCCTATACGGCTATCTAGCAAGCTAAACAATTGACCCAATGAAGACCAGTAGTGATTGTGGTTGTGAGCACTCACGTTTACATCTCACAAGCTTGGGGGCTCGTCCGGGATCGCCACTTCGGCCGCTTGGCGGAGGCGTGGAAGGAAGGGAAGGTGCACCCTGCTGATTTCAGCAGTCCCTGATCTCCTTGCTTGCCATCAGCGGTTTGAGCGAGTGATATCCGGACAAGAGACTCGTGGAAACAAGAGGGAATCCGGAGAAAGGAAGGGATCAATCGAGCAATTTCTGTGCACAGGACCCGGGTAAGAAAATTGACTATTAAATATTATTCGGGCGATTGGGTTCTGTCGGAAGGGAGAGGTCGGACAGGGAGGATGGGTAATTCTTGTGTTAAGAATAATGACCCAGGGGATAAAAAATGTGCCAAGGAAAAGGGACCAAGGGAAGAGGGTCCCCACATTCCACCCGATAGTCCGTTAGGGCGAATGTTACAACTCTGGGGAGAAGGAGGCACAGGGTGTAAAAATAAGGAGACTATGATTAAATTCTGTTATTTTGATTGGCCAAAGGAACCAATAAAAGGGAGTTCAGTCTGGTGGCCACGACTGGGCTCCGATGAGGATTGGGTACGGCAGGCATTAAACGTGTTTGTCAATTCAAAAGCTTTCCCCAATCTGGAGGAAAGTTGTTATGTAGGCTGTTGGGTTCCTCAGGTACGTTTACTAGAATTGGCAGGTAAACAAGAACCAAATGTTCCCAAATGGGATCCCTTGGAACATTTGCCACCACCATACATGGTCCCACCGCCTCCCCTTTCCGGGTCTATACCCGAACAACCAAGGGAAGACGGAGGGGAGACGTCAGGTGGAGGAGGACAGGGAGCGGCAGAGAATCTGCCTTCCCTAGAACTCCGTAGATCCCGTCGAATAGAGGAAAGGAAGGGTGAAACTTCAACTGCATATCCCTTGAGGGAGGTCCCCATGGGCGGACAAGGAGGGGGATTCGTATTTGTAAACTTTCCCCTGACCAGTACGGAGGTTAGGAATTAAAAAAAGGATATGAAGGGTTTGCTGGAAGATCCCTTGGGGTTAGCAGAGCAACTCGACCAGTTTTTGGGCCCAAATATATATACCTGGGACGAACTGATGTCCATTATGGGAAATCTGTTCGACTCTGCAGAAAGATAAATGATGAGACAGGCTGGAATTAAAATTTGGGAGTGATCCGGGCATCATCCAGCCGTTGCGGGGAACGTGAAGTACCTGATTGCCTCGCCCAATTGGGACAAGCAGTCCGAAGAGGGTCGGAAAAGCATGAGAGAACTCCGGGAAATAATAATAAAAGGAATAAGGGAGGCCGTGCCTAAGGGACAAAATTTTGAGCGAGCATTTGAGAACCAGCAGGCAAAGGACGAGGCCCCCACTACCTTCCTACGAAGGTTAAGAAAGAACATGCAGCAATATTCAGGGATTGACCCGGAGTCAGACGCCGGGCAACAACTCTTGAGGGCGAATTTTGTAACCAAATCCTGCCCGATGTCCGGAAGAAATTAGAAAAAATAGAGGATTGGAATGAGAAACCATTAAATCTATTATTAACAGAGGCACAGAAAGTATATGTGCGGCGGGATGAGGTTTGAAGGTTAATTGGCTGGGTAAATGTAAAAAATTGTCCCTAGTGGGTGTAGGATAGTGTTAATGTACGGGGATCGCTGGGCGGCGCGGACTTGGTGGGCCGAAAAGGCCTGTTTCCGCGCTGTATATATATGATATGATATGATATGAAAGGCAGAAGGGGAAAGCCAAAATGATGATGCAGGCGGTAAAGCAAGTGGTTGAGCAGGACCGAGAAGGGGAAAGACGGAAAGAGACCTATAGGGGAAGAGGAAGAGGAAGAGGAATAAAGGGAAGAATGGGAAGCGAGAGAAGAGATATAGGACGCGATGGGGCATAGAGAACAGGACCTTCTAGGTATTATCACTGCAATGGGGAAGGACATTTCAAAAGAGAGTGCCCTAAACTAAGGAGAGAGGTTCAGTCGTATGCCCTGATGGAAGAGGAATAGGGGGGTCAGGGGTTCCCCTCCTTGGGGTTAACAGGACACAAACGGGAACCCCTAGTAAATTTAAAACTCGGACCCCAAGGAGAAGACACAGTGTTTATGGTAGATTCGGGGGCTGAAAGATCAAGTGTGACCAGAATGCCTGAAGGGATGGCGACCGGGAAAGGGCATGTGCAGATTTCTGGAGTAGGAGGGAAAGTGATGGCTGCCCCGGAGATAGAAGGAGTAAAAGTCAAATACGAAAATAGGGAGGCGGTGGAAGATTTGATTCTAGTTCCACAGGCTGGAGTAAACTTAATGGGACGGGATCTGCAGATCCAGTTGGCAATAGGAACGGCACCTGTGGAAGGGCGGATAGTGGTCCAATTATATAAACTAAAAGAAGAAGATGGACAGAGGATCAATGATCAGGTCTGGGCTAGGGAAGGAAATAGAGGGGGGCTGAGGATACCACCCCTCCGGATATCCCTCCGGTTAAGGGTATGACGTGGTGCGAGTCAGGCAATACCCTATCTCCATCGAGGGCCGAAAGGGACTCCAGCCAATCATTGAAAATCTATTGAAGGAGGGAATATTGGAAAGTTGCATGTCCCCTTATAATACCCCTATCTTACCCGTACGAAAGACAGACGGAACATTCCAGCTTGTACAGGACCTCCGAGAACTAAATAAGGTGGTCCGGACTAGGTATCCGGTGGTCCCTAACCCAAACACGATTATGGGACGGATACCCCCCAGTCACAATTGGTTCAGTGTAGTGGATCTAAAAGATGCATTCTGGAGTTGTCCCTTGGATGAGGGGAGCCGAGACTTGTTCGCTTTTGAATGGGAAAACCCAGAAACGGGTAGAAAGCAACAGTATCGCTGGAAAGTACTTCCTCAGGGATTTACTGAATCTCCAAACCTGTTCGGTCAAATCTTGGAACAGGTGTTAGAGGAATACCCGTCTGTCCCCCGGATCCAGCTCCTGCAGTATGTGGATGACCTCCTGATCTCTGGAGAGGGAGAAGGGGAGGTGCGGGATACCACTATAATATTACTAAATTTCCTGGGAGAGAAGGGACTAAGGGTATCGAGGAATAAACTCCAGTTTGTGGAACAAGAGGTGAAGTACCTGGGCCACCTAATTAGTGGGGGAAAGCGAAGAATAAATCCTGAAAGAATCACAGGAATCACAGGCTTGCCGATGCCTCGGAATAAAAAGGAAATCAGAAAATTTCTGGGGCTAATTGGGTACTGTAGACTCTGGATCGATGACTATGCCAGACAAGTCCGGTTCTTGTATAACAAGCTAGGAGATGAGAAAGATAAGGTGGAATGGGACCCGAAAGAACAACAGGATTTCCATCAGCTAAAGAATAGCTTGATAACCGCTCCTGTTTTAGCCCTGCCATCAATAGGCCAGCCCTACCATCTGTTTGTAAATGTGGAGGATGGGATAGCCCTCGGGGTATTGACTCAGAGGAGGGGGGGAAGCCGGCAGCCTGTGGCATTCGTATCAAAAATATTGGACCCAGTGTCACGAGGATGGCCTGAATGTATACAGGCAGTGGCAGCCACAGCGGTCCTAGTAGAGGAGAGCAGGAAATTGACCTTTGGGGGGGTTTTGGTGGTCTCCACCCCACATACGGTGAGAACAATATTGGCACAGAAGTCTCAGAGGTGGTTGACAGACTCAAGGATATTAAAGTATGAAGCTATCCTGATGGAAAAGGATGATTTGACCCTAATTACGGACACAAACTTCAACCCATCTCAGTTTTTGTACCCGCCCGAAGAAAAAGAAAAAGAGACAGAAAATCCAGAACATGATTGTAGCGAAATAATAGAATTAGAGACCAAGAGTAGGGAGGACCTGGGGGAGCAGCCTCTGGCTGAGGGAGGTCGATGGTTTATAGATGGGTCATCTTGGTGCATAGATGGGAAAAGACACAGTGGATACGCCATAATTGATGGGAATACATTAAGTGAAATAGAGGCTGGACGATTACCTGGGAGCTGGTCAGCCCAGTCCTGTGAGCTCTATGCCCTGATGCGGGCATTGAAGTTACTCGAAGTCCAAGAAGGCACCATATATACTGATAAGGGGGAAGTCTTTTAGGACCGAGATGAGAACGTTTTTTTTCACACAGCGAGTGGAGAATCTGTGGAATTCTCTGCCACAGAAGGTAGTTGAGGCCAGTTCATTGGCTATATTTAAGAGGGAGTTAGATGTGGCCCTTGTAGCTAAAGGGATCAGGGGGGTATGGAGAGAAGGCAGGTACGGGATACTGAGTTGGATGATCAGCCATGATCATATTGAATGGCGGTGCAGGCTCGAAGGGCCGAATGGCCTACTCCTGCACCTATTTTCTATGTTTCTATGATTCGAAATATGCTTTTGGGGTGGTGCATACCTTTGGAAAGATTTGGAAGGAAAGGGGAAAGATAACAGCGAGAGGAAAGGAGTTAGCACATGAACAGTTGATTGAAAAAACCTTGGAATCATTAGCAAAGCCAGAGCAAATAGCAGTAGTACATGTGGCGGGACACCAGAAGGGAAATTCTCTAGAGGCCCGGGGAAACAGAGCCGCGGACGAAATGGCAAAATGGGAGGCTTTATAGGGGACAGCAAAGATGATGTCTCCGATACCTCTCAGGGAAGGGATGGAGAAGATACCCGTGTTTTCCGAATTCGAGATAGGTAGGATGAATGAGTTGGGAGCAAAAATAGCAAAAGATGGACGGTGGTGGACGCCGGATGGGAAGCAACTGCTAAATAAGGAGATTATCAGAGAATTATTGGGGAGATTACATTCCCAGCCACACTGGGGGGCTCAGGCATTATGTGATACCCTTTTACGTACGTATGCTTGTAGGGGAATATATACTCTGGCTAAACAAGCAGTCTCAAGCTGTGTCATCTGTCAGAAGATAAATAAGAAAGTGATGAGGGCAATACCGGGAGGAGGTCAACAGTTAGCCATCAGACCATTCCAGAGAGTACAGGTAGATTTTACTGAACTACCTAGGGTGCAGAAATGGAAATACCTCCTAGTGGTAGTGGATCACTTTACTCGTTGGGTGGAAGCATTTCCCACAGTAAATGCCACTTCACAGGTGGTAGCCAAAATTCTATTGGAACAAATAATCCCGCGGTATGGAATCATCGAATCTCTCGATTCAGATCGAGGAACCCATTTCGCATCAAAAGCCCATTTGCTCATTTGTGATGCCCTGGGGATAAAATGGAAGTTGCATACTCCCTGGCACCCGCAGAGTTCGGGAATGGTGGAGAGGATGAATGGCACCCTAAAGACACAAATTACCAAACTAATGGAGGAGACTACCTTGGACTATGTGCTTGCCGATAGCCTTGCTTAGAATTCGAACCGCCCCTCGAAAGGATATAGCAGTATCCCCCTACAAAATGTTGTTTGGGTTACCTTATTTGGGAAAGATAGAAGGAATACCCACCTTAGAGGGAAGTGATGTTTTCTTAAGGAACTATCTATTGGCAGTATCTCGTTCTATTACAGAATTAAAAACCAAGGGGCTGCTGGCACAGAGTCCCCCTCTCGACTTTCCAATCCATTCTGTGAAGGCGGGAGACTGGGTTCTTGTGAAATCGTGGAAGGAGGAGAAGTTGCAACCCCGTTGGACTGGTCCGTATTTGGTATTGTTGACCACGGAGACGGCAGTGCGGACGAAAGAGAAAGGGTGGACACACGCAGCGCGATTAAAGGGACCAGTGGAACCTCCAGCTGAGGAGGACTGGACAGTAAGGCAAGGGAGGAAACCACTGACTCTGATCTTTGAGAAAGAACGATTGAACTGGAAGATTACAATGCAGTGCGTGGCACTGGTGCTCATGATGGTTGCCACTGTAAGTAAATGCATGGACAGCTGTGATAAATGTTACCGCCCCATCAGGTATGGCGGGCAAATCATAAGGTCTTTTACCTATTATTCCGATGCACCTGACACATGTTATACCTTTAGGGCCAAGACCAGCTGTAAGGAGGGGGGGGGTAGAATACTACCTAGTGCAGAATTTGGGATACTCAGGGGCAAGGATAGGTAGCATCTGCCCCAAAGGAGAGAGATGGTTTTGCTTATGGAAAGCCGGACAATGGGGGATGGGGTCCCGGTTGGGGAAGGAACATCTAGACAGGCAAAAGGAAATCCTAATAAACTGGCTACGAGCAAAAGGGACAACCCGACCAGCCCCACCAGCCCCAACTAAGGGACCTCAAGTACATGTATCCTTGCACGAAGAGATACAGAAATTCATGAATTGGGAGGGAATCTCTTTGTGGACCTGGCTACCAGGATTGCTCAGACACTAAATGTCAAGGACTGCTGGGTTTGTGGAGGACCTCTTATGAGTTCTCAATGGCCTTGGAGGGGATCAACTATCGAAGTGGGGGACCTATTTGGGTGGAACATCACGAAAGGGAGAGATCGGGGGCCCCAGGAATGGCTATTGACTGACGCTCCAATAGGGACGGAATGTATAGCTCGACCAAAGACTCAGGGGAGAGAAGAAGTAGGCATTAGTCCTTGTCAATGCATCTTAACCTTGTGGGTGAACCAGACACGGACCTGGTGGCCTGAGGAACCTAAATGGTATCTGGCCAAAGAAGACTGGGGAAATTGTACAAACATTACCCCAGTCCGAGATAAAACAGGCAACGAAAGCCGAGTCTGGAACTGCACAGGGAACAACCCATATCAGGGGTTACCAGTTTTACGGGACCTCTGGGAGAGGGACACAGTCAGTGGACCTGCTCCAGAGGGATTACTCTGGATCTGTGAACATAAGGCCTACTCAATACTTCCGGGAAAATGGAGTGGAGCGTGTTTCATTGGGTTAGTGCAGCCGGGATTCTTTTTATTGCCAGCCGGGGGAGGACGAATGCTGGGCACTCCAGTGTTTGATAATGTACAAAGGGAAAAAAGAGAGTTGGAGATAGGAACCTGGGAGGATGATGAGTGGCCTCCGGCCTGAATCATTTCATATTATGGGCCAGCCACCTGGGCTCAGGATGGTTCCTGGGGATATCGTACCCCGGTGTACATGCTAAACCGGATAATACGCTTACAGGCTGTATTGGAGGTGATCACTAATCGAACGGCTGCCGCACTAGAGATGTTGGCAAAGCAGCAAACGCAGATGAGAACAGCAATATACCAAAATCGATTGGCCCTAGACTACCTCCTAGCCGAAGAAGGAGGGGTATGTGGGAAATTCAACCTCTCTAATTGTTGCCTGAATATTGACAATAACGGACAGGCAGTAATGGACATATCCGAAGGAATCCGGAAATTGGCGCATGTTCCAGTGCAAAACTGGAACTCAATTATGGGCATTGGATGGTGGGATTCCCTCCTGGGAGGGTCATGGTGGAGAACGGTGGCACAGGTGATCTTATGTGCACTGGCTGGGCTGATCTTTATTCCCTGTTGTGTACCTTGTCTTAGGGAGCTCATAACTAGGAGCATAAGTCAGATGCAGGCTGTAGCAGTGCCAATGGGGACAAGAGGGGAGGTGCAGAGAATCATGATAATGCAGCCAGGGAAGGTTCTGGATTCCCAGAGTAAGGAAATTAGGAGAATGCTACATCAATTGGAGACAAAGGAGTTTGAAAATGGGGTTTAATCAGGGAATGCGTAGCAAAAGAAGAAGGATGGATTGTGAGAAACAGGATGATTAAACCACCAGGGACAGGACGATTGAACTACCACTCTACCAGGGACAGGGCTATTAAACCGCCAGGGACAGGATGATTGAACTACCACTCAACCAAGGTCAAGTCAAAGTCAAAGTCAAATTATTGTCAATTTTCAGTTAGTTTACACAGACAGAAAATCGAAATACCGTTTCCCACAATCCCGAGGAATAAAGTGCATTAAATTAAGTTAAAATTAAAAAGGCACAGCAAACAACAATCAATATAAAATATAGTCACTTCAATGAAAAAAAGATGAAGATGAATATATTACAATAAAAAAAAAAAAATGAACAGTAGTGCAAAGCCTGTCCATAGCAGCGTTAAAAAAAGGACAGGGCTATTAAACCGTCAGGGACAGGATGGTTGAACTACCACTCAACCAGGGACAGGGCTATTAAACCGTCAGGGACAGGGTGATTGAACTACCACCGAGTTCGTTGGGGCACTGATAATGTGGTACAGGGATAGAGGCAGGCTGGACAAAGGGCCGTAAATTTAGGAGAGTGTCTAAGCAGCAGGGATGGGTTGAAATGGGTCATGAAGGTAACTAAGGGTCATGTGGATAACTACTGCGCTTGCTCAATGAGGTAAATGAATATTGCAAATACGCCCCTGATCGGGGAACTGCCAATTGCCATGCACATACAATGTATGATCTGGGGGGGGGGGGTACCCGGGGCGGTACAGAAGATTGTGCACCTCAGCGCTCTGATTGGAAGGAGCCCGAAGGGGAGGGGGATTCAGCAAAAGGGAGGGAGATTCAACGAAGTTGTACTGTATAAAGAGAAGGCACTGTCTTTGTCTCGGTGTGTCTCAGTTTGGAGAGGCACCCGGCTCTGCAGACTCGTGAATAAACTTGTCTTGTTTCCACGACTTTGTCTCTGGCATCGTGATTGTGAGCACTCACATTTACATCTCACAGTCGAGGAGGGGTTTAGTCGAGGCGAGGGGTTTAGTCGAGGCGAGGGGTTTAGTTGAGGCGAGGGGTTTAGTCGAGGCAAGGGGTTTTATACTGGACTCACCGAATGTCCCTATCCGGCTATCTAGCAAGCTAAACAATTGACCCAATAAAGACCAGTAGAGACGAGCTGTCGTTTGATACTTTACTGAATTCAAATGTGAAACTGTAACGTTTGGCACAAAAAGAAATAACATAGGGTTTAGTTACATTATACGTTTAGTATAGGAACATACAAAGATGATGTCACTAAACATAATTACTTACAGACATTGCGTCTAACAAACTCTGTGACGAAGGATGGCAGCAGATTACACACAGATGAATCACACTGTCTACACCATGAGGCTTCCCTTTCTGACCTGCACTTCCTGTTTATGACAACTTCCTGCCTATTGTAGTGACCATAGGGATTGGTCCTGAGAGTCGAACCCTCGGATTGGCCAGCAAGGTCACATGGTGGTGCGACCATAGGGATTGGTCCTGAGAGTCGAACCCGCTGATTGGCCAGCAAGGTCAGGTGGTGGCAGTGGGAAGAGAACTTCGATGTGAACAGTTTGAGTTAATGGTTGTCTGTAATCTCGTTTGTTATCCTTTGTAATTGAATATTGCTGCCGCAATAAACTTCTTTAACAAAGTACAAGCCTCCAGACTCGCCATACTAATCCCTTAACGATCTTATATGTTTCAATAAGATCCCTCTCATCCTTCTAAATTCCAGAGTATACAAGCCTAGTCTTTCAACATACGACAGTCCCGCCATTCCAGGGGATTAACCTGGTGAACCTACGCTGCACGCCCTCAATAGCAAGAATGGCCTTCCTCAAATTTGGAGACCAAAACTGCACACAGTACTCCAGGTGCGGTCTCACTAGGGCCCTGTACAACTGCAGAACTCCCCCTTCTGTTACTTTCACTACCCCTCTCTCTGTGTAATGTTACTCACTCCCCCTTTCCTCCTGTACTGTTATTGTGGGAAGAACTGACCTGTTGTGTTTTGTAATGAACATGGGCAGCACGGTACTGTGGGAATAGAGCGGCACGGTGGCTCGGCGGTAGAGTTGCTGCCTCACGGTTTACTTCTGCGGTGAGGAAGAGACCGTGTACCATTTGTACTTACAGTGTGAGAGGTTGCAGCCCGTGTTCGAGTCTCTATAGGGGCTGCTCCCCAAGTTTTGGCTCCATTTTAGTCCTGTGCTCCTGATTTTTGGGCACCCGGTACAGAGGGGGGGAGGGTCGGGAGGGACGGTGGGGTCTCCCTGTCGGTCTGCTCCTGGGCCTGGCCAAGATGGCCATTTGCGGGTCCAGGCAGCGGGTAGTCGACGGCCGCACCGGGGTCGGCTGCCTGCCCCTCTTCCGGGCCAACGTCCGTGCCCGCGTGTCCCTGAGAGGGAACACGTGGTGTCCACGGGGACGCTGGAGGCCTTCCGTGAACGCTGGTCGCCGCGGGACGTCGAGTGTATTATTGATAAAGTTGGCAATGTATTAGTTTGATGTTTGTTTGTTTGTAAACTGCCAATATCGGCAGCCTTTGATCGTGTTACCCTTTTGTATGTTTGTTTTGTTTTCTGAATAAAAGCTTTTGTATATATTTTAAAAAAGAGACCCGGGTTTGATCCTGACTACGGATGCTGTCTGTACGGGGTTTATGCGCTATCTCCGTGACCGCGTGGGTTTTCTCCGGGTGCTCCGGTTTCCTCCCACACTCCAAAAATGTGCAGGTTTGTAGGTTAATTGGCTGCAGTAAATTGCCCCTCATGGTGTAGGATAGTGCTTGTGTGTGGGGTGATACATGGTGATCGCTGGTCAGCGTGGACTCGTTGAGACAAAGGGCCTGTTTCCACGCTCCATCTCTGAAGCCTAAAATAAAGAATAGTTAATTCCAGTGAAGTTTCCTATCTGTGCAAGACTAAACTGTTTAAATGTTGGGATAGTCCCTGCCTCAACTACCTCCTCTGGCAGCTTGTTCCACACATCCGTGGGCTGAATGGCCTAATTCTGCTCCTATCACTTATGACCTTTGTCAGCTTGACGGCAGCTGAATCCAATCCCCTCCATTAGAGTCGGAAGACGGGTCCCGACCCGAAACATCGCCTATCCATGTCCCCCACAGATGCTGCCTGACCCGCTGAGTTACTCCGGCGCTGTGTATTTTATTTGTAATCCAGCATCTGCAGTTTCTTGAGTCTCCCCTCCATTTCCTGACGCTGCCCTCGCCCTCCCTCCCGCCCGCACTCACCAGGGTCCCACACACACACGCACTCGTCGCCCACCGCGTGAACCTCACGGCGGCCGGAGGAGCAGGGACCACGTCACAAGCGCATCGGACACAGACTGGGGAAACAGCTTGCATGAGCCGCGTGTGTATTGATGCAGCGCTGCAGAGGGTGAAGCCGGCTGGCTGAACAAAGAGCATAAATACTGGACGGCGCATGTGTGCAGGCGCTGCAGCGGCAGGGGTGGAGAGCCGAGCGCTGGGCAGGTTTGGTGATGAGGCAGGAGGGGATTACACAGTGACCAGCTCCGTGCGTCCACTGAGCCGCTGCACTTCCCATCAGCAACAACAGGGAACATGATGCACGGAGCTCCCAGGAGTTGATACCATCGCCATTAAAAATACTCTTCAATCACATTGATTCACAACACAATTACTTTAATAACATGACAATAACATGAACAGATTTATCCGGGACAACGCGGGTGCTGGTCAATCGCCTCACACAGAAATATTTTAAATACAATGCAAAATGAAACAAATTAAAACACATTTCAGGTCTCAAACATTCGTTAAATAAATTACATCAATCAGCATCTAACGATTCAATTTACAAACTAACCTTCTGCTTATACTTCGAACAACACTTCAAACGTTGCAAACTCCAGTGTCAGCATTTTAGTGATCACCACTTCAAGAAATCTCACAGGAATAAAGTGAAACCTGCAGGGACCAACAGTTTGATCAAAGTAACCGGAGCAATGAGCCCACGGCACAGAACGGTTCTCCTGACTTGCGGCAACAATAAAAGTGGTTAATTTATTAATCGCAGTGTTGATGAACTCAGTGCGATAACCAGACTGCATCACGACAGCCCCGATCCGAGCGATCCCACAGTCACAATAACAATCTAATTAAGATAGAGCTCTTAAGGATAGCGGAGTCAGGGGGTATGGGGAGAAGGCACGAACGGGGTACTGATTGAGAATGATCAGCCATGATCACATTGAATGGTGGTGCTGGCTCGAAGGGCCGAATGGCCTACTCCTGCACCTATTGTCTATTGCCTATCCCAGTGGGGGCAGTCTATCCCAGTCGGAAGATGCAGTCGAGAGAGGGTCGGACATGCGGCAATGATACCCATCCCTGGTCCCCAATTCACACAGGGAGTGGGAACCACGGACCCATCCCTTCTACCCCAGACTTCTCCACACAAAGTATCACCAAAAAGAGGGAAATACAGCAAGTACCAATATTGATACTGTTTGAAAACATAATTACTTAACGTAGTTCAAAAGGAAATAATTGAAATAAAAGAAATTAAATAATATAAAGGAAATTATAACACTGACAATTGGTGAACTTTTACCGTTCAACACAGGCTCGCAAGTGAACAGTGAAAGCAGCTGTGTCCTTAAAAACATTCCCACACACGGGGCACGTTTCACGGCAGGTGTGAGCTTTCTGCTGAGAGAGATAAAAAAAGCTCTTCCCACAGTCAGAACATGTGTATGGCCTCTCTCCGGTGTGGGTCCGCTGGTGTCGGTGGAGGTGCCCTGAGTTTACAAAGCTCTTCCCACAAACAGAACATGTGAATGGCCTCTCTCCGGTGTGGGTCCGCTGGTGTCGGTGGAGGTCCCCTGAGTGTGCAAAGCCCTTCCCACAGACAGAACATGTGTACGGCCTCTCTCCGGTGTGGGTCCGCTGGTGTCGGTGGAGGTGCCCTGCCCATGCAAAGCCCTTCCCACAGACAGAACATGTGTACGGCCACTCTCTGGTGTGGGTCAGCTGGTGTTCGTGGAGGTTCCCTGCCCGCGTGAAACACTTCCCACATTCAGCACATTCATGCTGTCTCTCCGTTATTTGTCCTGGAATATCACCTGACTTCCCTATTGCCCTTCCGTCAGATGGTGTGAACGGACTCTGCTCACGTTTACTTTGTGGATCTGTGTGCACTCTGGGAGTAGAAGGTTGACCAGCTGGCGTTGGTATGGAGGCTTCAGGATGCCTTCTTAAGTGCCTTGTAAGGTTCTCCGCCGTGGTGAATGCTAGAGTGCAGTGAGGGCAGGGATGACAGTCTCCTTGGGTCACGCCGTCTACCGCTGGAGAAGGAAACAGAAATGATCACATTCAGCAAAAAATCCATGCTCTGATTTCGAAGACAGATTAGTAAATGCTTCAGTGTTAATGGAGCTGCTGGGAGATGTTAATTGAAATAATTTACAGGCGTGACTAGTGAAAGATTGTGGGGAGGAGGGATTTATCAATCACCAGATGATTCTGATAAAGACTCGAGGGGGATGGATTCTGTCTTTGATATCCCCCAAGGAACAAGGTACACGTCAGTAAGTTTTTAAGAATTCTTCTAACCCAGTGTGATAACTGGTTTGTTAAAATGGGCAAGTGAAAAGCAAAGTGCAGATGTCAAATAACATCATGAGCTGGGAGTTGCTGAGGACGACAGCAGGGCAAAGGGGCTGACTGCATCTTTGTAAATGCTCAGTGATTCAGCATAAGTTGCTCCAAGGATGTTTTGAATAAAATCAGTGCATCCACAAAGTTTTTGTGCTTCTGACACCTGCGACATCATTCAGCACAATTCTCTGCACTTCACTATTCTGCAAATTTCTCATCCTTACCACAACTGCTGCTTTGTTTTTGATCATAGTTTCTGACGTGCCACTTTAAACATCCGTAATTATTTTACAGTAAATTAGTTAAAGTTTGATTGTGTTGAACAATCCCTGTTCCAGGCTAACACTGGCCCTATCCCTGACCTGTATCTCCGTCACATTGACAAGTGCATCGGTGCTACCTCCTGCACCCATCCAGAACTCATGGACTTCATTAACTTCACCACCAATTTCCATCCTGCACTCAAATTCACTTGGACCATCTTTGACACCACCCTCGCCTTTCTTGATCTCAGTCTCCATCACAGGCTGACATCTATTACAAACCCACTGACAGTCCACAACTACCTTGTCTACACTTCTTCCCACCCTGCTTCCTGCAAAGACTCCATCCCCTACTCCTAATTCCTCCGTCTACGCCACATCAAGATGAGGGGTTCCCTACCAGGACATCTGACATGTCCTCATTCTTTAGGGAATGGAGGTTCCCCTCTCCCATCAGAGATGAGGCCTCACTCCTGTTTCCTCGGTACCCCACAGCTCTGCCTTCCTCCCCCTCTCCCTATTCGTAACAGAGACAGAGTCCCGCTAGTCCTTACCTTTCAACCCATCAGCCCTCACATACAACACATAATCCTCCGACATTTTCGCCACCTCCAACGGTATCCCACCACTAGTCACATCTTCCCATCTCCACCCCTTTCCGCCTTCCACAGAAACCATTCCCTCCGCAACTCCCTGGTTAATTGGGCCCTTCCCACCCAAACCACCCCCTCCCCAGGTACCTTCCCCTGCAGGAGACGCAACATCTGCCCCAATACCTCCTCCTTCAAATCTGTCCGGGCACCCCAAGTCCTTTCAGGTTGGGCAGAGGTTCACTTGCACCTCCTCCAACCTCATCTACTGTGTTCAAGATGTGGACTCTTACACATCGGCAAGACCAAACATCGTTTTGCTGAACACCTTCACGCAGTCCGCCTGAACCTACCTGATCTCCTGGTTGCTAAACACTTTAATTCTCCTACCCATTCCCACACTGACCTTTCTGTCCTAGGTCTCCGCCATTGTCAGAGTGAGGTTAAACGCAAATTGGAGGAACATCATCTCATATTTTGCTTGGGCAGCTTGCAGCCCAGTGGTATGAATATTGATTTCTCTAACTGCAAGTAACCCCGGTATTCCCTTTTTCTCTATCCCTCCCCCACCCAAGTCGCACCAGCTTCTTATTTTCACATAAACAAACAGATAACAAAGGCCTGTTTCCCTTATTCACAAAATTCTGAAGTAACTCAGCAGGTTAGGCAGCATCTCAGGAGAGAAGGAATGGGTGACGTTTCGGGTCGAGACCCATCTTCAGACTGATGTCAGGGGGGGCTGGACAAAGGAAGGATATAAGTGGAGACAGGAAGATAGAGGAAGAACTGGGAAGGGGAAGGGGAAGAGAGGGACAGAGGAATTATCTAAAGTTGAGGTCAATGTTCATTCCACTGGGCTGCAAGCTGCTCAAGCCAAATATGAGGTCCTGTTCCTCCAATTTCCGGTGGGCCTCACTATGGCACTGGAGGAGGCCCATGACAGAAAGGTCATACTGGAAGTGGAAGGGGAAGTTGAAGTGCTCAGCCACCGGGAGATCAGGTTGGTTAAGGCGGACTGAGTGAAGGTGTTGAACGAAACGATCGCCGAGCCTGCGTTCGGTTTCGCCGATGTAAAGAAATTGACATTTCGAGCAGCGGATGCAATGGATGAGGTTGGAGGAAGTGCAGGTGAACCTCTGTCTCACCTGGAAAGACTGTTTCGGTCCTTGGATGGAGTTGAGGGGGGAGGTAAAGGGACAGGTGTTGCATCTCCTGCGGTTGCAGGGGAAAATGCCTGGGGAAGGGGTGGTTTGGGTAGGAAGGGACGAGTGGACCAGGGAGTTACGGAGGGAACGGTCTCTGTGGAACGCAGAGAGGGGAGGGGATGGGAAGATGTGACCAGTAGTGGGGTCCCGTTGGAGGTGACGGAAATGTTGGAGGATGATTTGTTGGATACTCTGGCTGATGGGGTGGGACATCTCTGATGTCCTAGTGTGAAACACCTCATCCCGGGCGCAGATGCAGCGTAGACGGAGGAATTGGGAGTAGGGGATAGACTTTTTGCAGGAGACAGGGTGGGATGAAGTGTAGTCCAGATAGCTGTGCGAGTCAGTGGGTTTATAGTAGATGTCAGTCACTAGTCTGTCTCCTGTGATGGAGATGGTGAGGTCTAGAAACGGTAGGGAGATGTCGGAGATAGTCCAGAAATGGTAGGTTTCCTTTATTATTTTTACTTTTTTACATATCTTTCATTCATTGTTCTTTATCTCTCTACATCGTTGTTTAATATCTCTCGTTTCCCTCTTCCCTAACTAATCGGAAGGGTCTCGACCCAAAACATCACCCATCCCTTCTCTCACGAGATGCTGCCTGTACCGCTGAGTAAATCCAGCATTTTGTGTCTATCTGCAGCATCTGCAGTTCCTTCCCACACAATTAAAGTTGCCTGCAGTTCCCCGATTTGTGCAGAATCCTCACGTTTTGGGTCTTGGTTTGACATCCACATTGTGGTCCATGTGATTCCCAGATCCTTGGCATAGTCATCACCGTACCAGACCAGCAACTCGCAGTGAGGAGGAACCGGCTTGCAGGTCCTGTAGTAAATGTTGCCCCGGTGCTGGCAGGCAACAAGGTTCCGTTCCTCCTCCTTTCTGGCACAGTTCACAAATCTGCAACACAACAAGCACAGATAGAAGGTACAACAGTCACTTAAAATTATAAGTGAACACAGAACGTAAAGTATATCAGCAAAGTCTGTTGAATGGGAGATGTCCCCAGCCATGGTCCAAATTCAACCTGAAATATTGTACACCCTTTGTCAGCACACTGCTGAAGGAAACTTGAACTTTGTTTCCCTTCCCACAGATGCGGCCTGACCTACGCAGTATTTCCAGTCTTTTCTGTTTTTATGTCTACCTGGTATTACTGTTGTTGGTATTGTATTGATTACTTTTTATTTATCTGCATGTTATTGCGTTAACAGACTTGTTAAGCTGCAGGAAGTTAGAATTTCATTGTGGAACAATTAAACACTGTTGACCCTGGCTGTGTTATTTACAGGGAGGCAAAGACAGAGCAGCTGTGATGCAGCGTGGTGTGAATTGAGTTATTCTTCTCTTGGAATATTGGTTTCACGGAGATACCCCAGATTTTAACATCAAGACCTGATTTTAAACTGTGGCATCAGTCTCCCAGTCACAGATCAAGACATGACAGGCTGAATATTTGATGCAAAGTTTTGCAGCATCAGGTGACATTCCAAAAGCACGAGGCTTGAGATAGGAGTTGTGGGTCATGGAGTGATCCAAGGAGAAAGGCTGGTTTAGGCAAGGAAGGCATCGCCCAGACAGAATGCTGATTCTTTCTGGATTAATGAGTAAAATGGACCATTTTCCTTCCCCGAGTCATGTATTTCCCATTCATCCCCTCTTTTAAACTAAATAGTGGGGGGAGGGGGATGTCAAATGGGATAAACAAAGATGGAGTTGAAGGGAAAGAGAGTATAGGAAAGAATGGCCAAGTGTAATAGGAATCGATGTGAAAGGTGAGATGAGTAATGGATTAAAAGTGTTATATATGAATGTGCAAAGTATAAGAAGTAAAGAGGATGAGCTTGAGGCTCAGTTAGAGATTGGTAGATATGATATTGTGGGGATTACAGAGACATGGCTGCAGTAGGATCGCGACTGGGAACTGAATATTCAGGGTTATACGTCCTATAGAAAGGACAGGCAGGTGGGCAGAGGAGGTGGGGTTGCTCTGTTGGGAAGGGATGAAATTGAGTCCTTTGTGAGAGATGACATAGGGTCTGACGATATAGAGTCACTGTGGATAGAGTTGAGGAATTGTAAAGGTAAGAAGACACTAATGGGAGTTATCTACAGACCCCCAAACAATAGCGTAGATATAGGGTTTAAGTTGCAGCAAGTGTTAAAACTGGCATGTAACAAAGGTTTGTGGTTATGGGAGATTTCAATAGGCAGGCAGACAATAGACAATAGGTGCAGGATGAGGTCTTTCGGCCCTTCGAGCCAGCACCGCCATTCAATGTGATCATGGCTGATTATTCTCAATCAGTACCCCGTTCCTGCCTTCTCCCCATACCCCCTGACTCTGCTATCCTTAAGAGCTCTATCGAGCTCTCTCTTGAATGCATTCAGAGCATTGGCCTCCACTGCCTTCTGAGGCAGAGAATTGCACAGATTTACAACTCTCTGACTGAAAATGTTTTTCCTCATCTCAGTTCTAAATGGCCTACCCCTTATTCTTAAACTGTGGCCTCTTGTTCTGGACTCCCCCAACATTGGGACCATGTTTCCTGCCTTTAACGTGTCCAACCCCTTAATAATCTTATACGTTTCGATAAGACCTCCTCTCATCCTTCTAAATTCCCGTGTATACAAGCCTAGTCGATCCAGTCTTTCAACATACGACAGTCCCGCCATTCCGGGAATTAACCTAGCAATTAAATAGCAATAATATCCTTCCTCAAATTTGGAGACCAAAACTGCACACAGTACTCCAGGTGCGGTCTCACTAGGGCCCTGTACAACTGCAGAAGGACCTCTTTGCTCCTATACTCAACTCCTCTTGTTATGAAGGCCAACATTCCATTGGCTTTCTTCACTGCCTGCTGTACCTGCATGCTTCCTTTCAGTGACTGATGCACTAGGCCACCCAGATCTCGTTGTACGTCCCCTTTTCCTAACTTGACACCATTCAGATAATACTCTGCCTTCCTATTCTTACCACCAACGTGGATAACCTCACACTTATCCACATTAAACTACATCTGCCATGCATCCACCCACTCACACAACCTGTCCAAGTCACCCTGCAACCTCATGGCACCTTCCTCACAGTTCACAGTTCACAGGGAGACAGGGAAAATCAGGTTGGTTCTGGACCCCAAGAAATGGAGTTTGCAGTGTGCCTTCGAGATGGATTCTTAGAGCAGTTTGTACTCCAGCCTACCAGAGAGATGGCAATTCTGGATTCAGTGTTGTCCAACAAACCAGATTTAATAAGGGAACTCGAGGAAAAGGAACCGCTTGGAGGTAGTGACCATAATATGAATAGTTTTAATCTGCAATTTGAGAGGGAGAAGGTTAAATCAGAAATGTCAGTGTTGCAGTTGAACAACGGGGACTATGAAGGCATGATAGAGGAGCTGGCCAAGGTCGAATGGAAAAGGATCCTAGCAGGAATGTCGGTGGAACAGCAATGGCAGGAATTTCTGGGCATAATCCAGAAGATGCAGGATCATTTCTTTCCAAAGAGGAAGAAAGATTCTAAGGGGAGTAAGCCAAAGGTTTGGGGAACTTTCAAAGGATAACAGAAGGTAACAAAAAGGGCAATACGGGCTGAAAAGATGAAGTACGAGGGGAAGCTGGCCATGAATATAAAGAAGGACAGTAAAAGCTTCTTTCAGTATGTTAAGAGAAAGAGATTAGTTGGGACAAATGTGGGTCCGATGAAGGCAGAAACGGGTGAAATTATTGTGGGTAACAAGGAGATGGTGGAGGAGTTGAACAGGTACTTCAGATCTGTCTTCACTAAGGAAGACGTAAACAATCTCCCACATGTACTAGAGGACAGAGGATTTAGGGAGACAGAGGAACTGAAAGAAATTTGCATTAGGCGAGAAATAGTATTGCGTAGACTGATGGGACTGAAGGTTGATAAATCCCCAGGGCATGATGGTCTGCATCCCAGGGTATTCAAGGAGGTGGCTCGAGAAATTGTGGACGTATTGGTGATCATTTTCCAATGTTCAATAGATTCACGATCAGTTCCTGTGGATTGGAGGGTCGCTAATGTTATCCCACTTTTCAAGAAAGGAGCGGGAGAGAAAACGGGGAATTGTAGACCAGTTAGCCTGACATCGGTGGTGGGGAAAATGCTTGAGTCAATTATTAAAGAGGCAATAACGGCACATTTGACAATAATGGCAGTAAAAGGATAAGTCCAAGTCAGCATGGATTTATGAAGGGGAAATCTTGCTTGACTAATCTTCTGGAATTCTTTGATGTGACAAGTAAAATGGATGAAGGAGAGCCAGTGGATGTAGACTTTCAGAAAGCTTTTGATAAGGTCCCACACGGGAGGTTGGTGAGCAAAATTAGAGCACACAGTATTGGGGGTAGGGTACTGACATGGATAGAGAATTGGAAGGCAGACAGGAAGCAAAGAGTAGGAATAAACGGGTCCTTTTCGGAATGGCAGGCAGTTGCGAGTGGAGTGCCGCAAGGCTCAGTGTTGGGGCCGCAACTATTCACCATATAAATTAATGGTTTGGATGATGGAATTACAAGTAACACTAGCAAGTTTACAGATGACACAAAGCATGAGGTTATCCACTTTGGTGGCAAAAACAAGGCGGCAGATTATTATCTCAATGGTGTCAGACTAGGTAAAGGGGAAGTGCAGCGAGACCTGGTTGTCGTTGTACACCAGGCACTGAACATAAGTGTGCAGGTACAGCAAGCAGTGAAGAAAGCCAATGGCATGTTGGTCTTCATAACGAGAAGATTTAAGTATAGGAGCAAAGAGGTCCTTCTGCAGTTGTGTAGGGCCCTGGTAAAACCACATCTGGAGTATTATGTGCAGTTTTGGTCTCCTAATTTGAGGAAGGACGTCCTTGCTATTGAGGCAGCGCAGCGTAGATTCACCAGGTTAATCCCTGGGATGGCGGGACTGTCATATGAGGAAAGATTGGAAAGATTGGACCTGTATTCACTGGAGTTTAGAAAGACGAGAGGGGATCTTATAGAGACGTATAAAATTATAAAAGGACTGCACAAGTTAGATACAGGAAAAATGTTCCCAATGTTGGGGATGTCCAGAACCAGGGACTACAATCTAAGAATAAAGGAGAGGCCATTTAAAACTGAGGTGAGAAGAAGCATTTTCACCCTGAGAGTTGTGAATCTGTGGAATTCTCCGACACAGAAGGCAGTGGATGCCAATTCACTGGATGGATTTAAAAGAGTCAGATAGAGCTCTTGGGGCTAGTGGAATCAAGGGATATGGGGAGAAGGCAGGCACAGGTTACTGATTGTGGATGATCAGCCATGATCACAGTGCATGGCGGTGCCGGCTCAAAGGGCCAAATGGCCTCCTCCTGCACCTATTTTCTATGTTTCTTTCCCCTCACTTGCCCACCTTTGTCCCACCCCACTTCTCTTTTCCAGCTTTATTCCCTTGTACTCCATCAGTCTGAAAACAGTCCCACCCGAAACGTTGTCTGTCGATTCCCTGCACAGATGCTGCCTGACCCAGAGTTCCTCTCACACTTTGCTTTTACTCCAAGAATCCAGCATCTGCAGTCTCTTGTGTCTCCATTCTTAAATAACCCAGTTATTGCTTATTATTATAAGCATTTGTCTTTCCTTACCTCATCCAGTTCGATTTAGATTCATCCTGTGCATCAATGTATTCAGTGTCATTGTTTGCCTTACTGATCTATAAAAGAGATATTTGGTTAAAAAAAAAACACATTGATAAAGAAAACAAACGTGAAGCTTACAGTTCCCAGTTCCCTTCAACTAACTACCACTTCACCTATTTTACTTGATTACACTTTTATATCAGAGCACTCGAAAATTCCTGTGAATTAAATCACATGGCAAAGAAACCCCAAGAATATAATAAACATTTTGCACAATTTCAAGGAGCTTTGTCGGGTTGTAATAGATTCTTTAATTTTGGTAATGTCACTGTGCTAATGATTTCTGATTAGTCAGAAACGTTCAATGTATTCTCAAACAAGGAGGTCGGACATCAGGGTGAAAGAGGGGCAGCAGAGCAGGAAGGAGATGGGGCACTGAGTCAGCTCAGAGATTGGGTGAGGCAGAGGGATGCCAGTCTGAGCAGTGAAGTGGAATCACTGGAACAGAAGAGAAAGACAAAGAGCACAGACCCTTCAGTCTCTATTCACATTGACAACCAAATTAAAATGGAAACATGTAATTAAGAATCTAAGTTACAGAAATTATTTTCAGTTAGCTTCAAACTGTTTCTTTATTGGTAAGAAACTTGAAGACTTTGATTAGAATATAAAATAATTCAGCTACAAAAAAATTGTAATAAAAACAGAGAATTCAGGAGATACCCAGCAAGGCAGGCAGCATTCGTGGAGGATAAAACACAGCTCAGATTTCAGGATGATGATCTTTCTTCAACAAATGTTATCAAACCTGCTGAGCATTTTCCATGATGAACTATTGGAACCACTTACCGCCCATGAATAACCACTGATAGCAGCTTCTTCTTCATTTGAAACTTCTCCTCCATAGGGTCCAAAATAAATGCCCCTGGGAATAACCTTCCCTTCATTCCAGACGCCAAGATCGGCTTTACGAATTTTGGACGTGGCAATGCTGAGGCCCTCTGGTAGAGTAAAATGAGCTCTATCGGGGCGATTGCAATCAATGACAGTGTCCTTCATTAAGATTGGTGGGCCATGCACAGGGCATTCTTCAATAAAAAATGTCTCACAGGCTTCACAAACTAAAACGGAAAATATAAAATTAAGAACTGATCAGGGTGTTGGCGTTATTGAAAATGGCTGCACTTGGTACTGAAAATGCTTGTTGATCCACAAAAGATGTTATCTTATTAAAAGTATTTCAGAATATAATACGACCATGATGTAGATGTTGTGCAGAAGATCTTGGAAAAATTACTCTTTCCAAAATTACTCTTCTGAGGAAGCATTGAAAATGTGAGAGATTAATAGTGGCCGATTTGTGAAGAATCCCTTTGTGATGTTTGTCCCCCATGAATATCTTCGGGGTAAGATGCCGCTATTAAATTCAAAATGGCTGCCGTGTTGAACTGTATGGATATTTATAAACATCAAGAGAAAAATCATGACCATGGAATATAATTTTGCATTTAGTAATAACAAGCATGATGTAATGCAGAGTATGTTTAACGGTAACAGTGCTGCAGTGCATGGAGTCAACTCCAAGAGAAGTGTTTTGAAGGATAAAAGTAACAGTCTATTATGTGAACTTATGAAGCATTTGTAACAAGGCAGATGAATTAAGACCATTGACATAGGTGCAGGAGTAAGCCATTCGGCCCTTCGAGCCAGCACCACCATTCAATGTGATCATGGCTAATCATCCACAATCAGTTCCCTGTTCCTGCCTTCTCCCCATATCCCTCGATTCCGCTAGCCCCAAGAGCTCTATCTAACTCTCTTTTGAATGCAGCCAGTGAATTGGCCTCCACTGCCTTCTGAGGCAGAGAATTCCACAAATTCACAACTCTCTGGGTGAAAATGTTTATCCTCATCTCGGTTCTAAATGGCCTACCCCTTATTCTTAAACTGTGGTCCCTGGTTTTGGACTCTCCCAACATCATAGAAACATCTAAAATAGGTGCAGGAGGAGGCCATTTGGCCCTTCACAGTGCTCATGGCTGATCATCCACAATCAGTAACCTGTACCTGCCTTCTCCCCATATCTCTGGAATCCACCAGCTCCAAGAGCTCTACCGAACTCTTAAATTCATTCAGTGAATTGGCCTCCATTGCCTGCTGTGGCAGAGAATTCTACAAATTCACAACTCTCTGGGTGAAAAAGTTTCTTCTCACCTCAGTTTTAAATGGCCTCCCCTTTATTCTTAGAATGTGTCCCCTGGTTCTGGACTCCCCCAAGATTGGGAACATTTTTCCTGCATCTGCCTTGTCCAGTCCCTTTATAATTTTATGTCTCTATAAGATCCCCTCTCATCATTCTAAACTCCAGTGAATGTAACCATAGTCTTTCCAATCTTTCCTCATATGACAGTCCCTCCATCCCAGGGATTAACCTCGTGAACCTACACTGCACTGCCTAAATAGGAAGGACGTCCTACCTCAAATTAGGAGACAAAAACGGCACACAATACTCCAAATGTGGTCTCACCAGGGCCCTATACAACTGCATAAAGACCTCTTTACTCTTATACTCAAATCCTGTTGTTATGAAGGCCACAGTCTGCTGTACCTGCACGCTTACTTTCAGTGACTGGTGTACAAAGATACCAAGGTCTCGTTGCAATTCCCCTTTACCTAATCTGACACCATTGATATAATAATCTGCTTCCTTATTTTTGCCGCCAAAGTGGATAACCTCACAGTTATCTACATTATACTGCATCTGCCATGCATCTGCCCACTCACTCAACCTGTCCAATTCACCTAGCAACCTCCTAACATTATCCTCACAGTTCCCACTGCCACCCAGCTTTGTGTCATCTGCAAACGTGCTAGTGTTACTTCTACTTCCATCATCCAAATCACTTATATCGTAAATAGTTGCGGCCCCAGCACTGAGCCTTGCGGCACTCCACTCTCCACTGCCTGCCATTCTGAAAAGGACCCGTTTATTCCTACTCTTTGCTTCCTGTCTGCCAACCAATTCTCTATCCATGTCCATACCCTACCCCCAATGCCATGTGATTTAATTTTGCTCACCAACCTCCCGTGTGGTACCTAATCAAACAACGGCTTTCTGAAAGTTTAGAAACACTACATCCACTTGCTCTCCTTCATCCATTTTACTTGTCACATCCTCAAAAAATTCCAGATGATTAGTCAAGCAGGATTTCCCCTTCATAAATCCATGCTGACTTGGACCAATCCTTTTAGCACTATCCAGATGTGCCGTTATTACCTATTTAATAATTGACTCCAGCATCTTCCCTGCCACCGATGTCAGGTTAACTGGTCTATAATTCCCCGTTTCCTCTCTCGCTACTTTCTTGAAAAGTGGGATAACATTAGCTACCCTCCAATCCACAGGAACTGATCCTGAATATATTGAACATTGGAAAATAATCACTAATGCATTCATGATTTCTAGAGTCACCTCCTTGAGTACCCTGGGATGCAGACCATCAGGCCCTGGGGATTTATCAGCCTTCAGTCCCACCAGTCTACCCAATCCTATTTCTCGCCTAATGCAAATTTCTTTTAGTTCCTATGACTCCCTTGATACTCTGTCCACTAGTGCATCTGGAAGATTGTTAGTGCCTTCATTAGTGAAGACAGGTCCAAAGTACCTGTTCAAATCTTCCGCCATTTCCTTGTTACCCATAATCATTTCACCCGTTTCTGCCTTCAAGGGACCCACATTTGCCTTTACTAATCTTTTTCTCTTAACATACCTAAAGAAGCTTTTACTATCCTTCTTTATATTCTTGGCCAGCTTCACTTCCTACCTCATCTTTTCAGCCCGTATTGCCCTTTTTGCAGTCTTCTGTTGTCCTTTGAAAGTTGCCCACTCCTCTGGCTTCCCGCTACTCTTTGCTATCTTATACATCTTTTCTTTTCATTTTATTCCATCTCTAACTTCCCTTGTCAGCTACGGTTGCCTCCTACTCCCGTTAGAATCTATCTTCGCCTTTGGAATGAAATGATCCTGCATCTTCTGGATTATGCCCAGAAATACCTGCCATTGCTGTTCCACCGTCATTCCTGCTAGGATCCCTTTCTATTTCACCTTGGCCAGCTCTTCTCTCATGCCTTCATAGTCCCGTTTGTTCAACTGCAACACTGACACTTCTGATTTAACCTTCTCCCACTCAAATTGCATATTAAAACTAATTATATTACAGTCACTACCTCCAAGCGGTTCCTTTACCTTGAGTTCCCTTATTAAATCTGGTTCAATGGTCAACACGAAATCCAGAATTGCCTTCTCCCTGGTAAGCTCCAATACAAGCTGTTCAAAGAATCCATCTTGGAGGCAATCTACAAACTCCCTTTCTTGGGGTCCTGTATCATACTGATTTTCCCAGTCTGCCTGCATATTGAAATCTCTTTAACCACCCTAGCATTACCTTTGTTACATGCAAATATTAACTCCTGATGCAACTTGCACCCTATATCCAGGCTACTGTACCTTTATTACTTGCCAATTTTAACTCCTGATGCAACTTGCACCCTATAACTATGCAAAAAGAAAAGAGATTTAATAAAGTATACAATGTAGAAAAGTAAATGCATGGTTTGTATCTAAACTGCATTTTACCAAATGCAAGACAAGGTTGAGTTGGCCGGACTAATATAATTTTACATGAGTGCAACTGTGATGAACAGATTTGGCTCAGGGAATCATGTAGTGGAATAAGAGAGAAGGTTAATCAAAAATGTCAAAAAAAGAGAGCATTTCACAAAAGGGAAATCAAATATTTGTGTTGTCAAATTCAATCTTCATATAGAAAGGAAAAAAATGCTGAATTAGCGGGAAAATTAATTTGAAACTGAAATGAGTCTGGAAACGTTCTATCCAAGATGAATGCTGGTAATCCCAGCAAGTCAGTAAGTTTTAACACATCAATAAGTTTTTAAGAATTCTTCTAACCCAGTGTGATAACTGGTTTGTTAAAATGGGCAAATGAAAACCAAAGTGCAGATGTCAAATAACATGATGAGCTGGGAGTTGCTGAGGACGACAGCAGGGCAAAGGGGCTGACTGCATCTTTGTAAATGCTCAGTGATTCAGCGTGAGGTTCTCCAAGGATGTTTTGAGTAAAATCAGTGCATCACAGTTTTTGTGCTTCTGACACCTGTGACATCATTCAGCAGTCTCCATCACAGGCTGACCTCTATTACAAACCCACTGACTCCCACAACTACTTTGTTTACACTTCTTCCCACCCTGCTTCCTGCAAAGACTCCATTTCCTACTCCTAATTCCTCCGTCTACGCCGCATCTGCGCCCAAGATGAGGGGTTCCCTACCAGGACATCTGAGGTGTACTCATTCTTCAGGGAATGAGAGTTCCCCTCTCCCATCATGGATGAGGCCCTCACTCGTGTTTCTTCGGTACCCCACAGCTCTGCCCTTCCTCCCCTCTCCCTAATCGCAAGAGACAGAGTCCCGCTCTTCCTTTCCTTTCACCGCATCACCCCTCGCATACAACACATAATCCTCCAACATTTTCGCCACCTCCAACGGTATCCCACCACTAGTCACATCTTCCCATCTACACCCCTTTCCTCCTTCTGCAGAAAATGATCCCTCCGCAACTACCTGGTTAACTGGTCCCTTCCCACCCAAACCACCCCCTCCCCAGTTACCTTACCTTGCAGAAAATGCAACATCTGCCCCAATACCTCCTTCCTCGAATCTCTCAGGCACCCCAACAGTCCGTTCAGGTTAGGCAGAGGTTCACTTGCACCTCCTCCAACCTCATCTACTGTATTCTTTGTTCAATAGACTATAGACAATAGGTGCAGTAGGCCATTCGGCCCTTCGAACCAGCACCACCATTCAATGTGTTCACGGCTGATCATTCTCAAACAGTACCCCGTTCCTGCCCTCTCCCCATACCCCCTGACTCCGCTATCTTGAAGATCTCTATCTAGCTCTCTCTTGAAAACATCCAGAGAATTGGCCTCCACTGCCTTCTGATGCAGATAATTCCACAGATTTACACCTCTCTAACTTAAAAAGTCTTTGCTCATTTCCGTTCCAAATGGCCTACCCCTTATTCTTAAACTGTGGCCCCTGGTTCTGGACTCCCCCAACATTGGGAACCTATTTCCTGCCTCTAATGTGTCCAATCCTTTAATAATCTTGTATGTTTCAATAAGATCCCCTCTCATCCTTCTAAATTCTAGTGTATACAGGCCTAGTCACTCCAGTCTTTCAACATATAATAGTCCCGCCATTCCGGCAATTGACCTAGTGAACCTATGCTGCACGCCCTCAATAGCAAGAATATCCTTCCTCAAATTTGGAGACCAAAACTGCACACAGTACTCCAGGTGTGGTCTCACTAGAGCCCTGTACAACTGCAGAAGGACCTCTTTGCTCCTATACTCAACTCCTCTTCTTATGAAGGCCAACATTCCATTGGCTTTCTTCACTGCCTGCTGTACCTGCATGCTTCCTTTCAGTGACTGATACACTAGGACACCCAGATCTCGTTGTACGTCCCCTTTTCCTAACTTGACACCATTCAGATAATAATCTGCCTTCCTATTCTTACCACCAAGATTCAAGATAGCTTTATTTGTCATCCAATATTGGACGAAATTCAGTCACCCACAGTCCAACAATAAAAGCATTAAATAGGCATTAAAATTACACAACCCCAAAAACACACAAAAAAAGAAACATCCATCAAAGAAACATCCATCACAGTGAGTCTCCTCCAGTCCTCTCCTCACTGTGATGGAAGGCCACAATGTCTTTCCCTTCTCCTGCCGTCTTCTCACGCGGCCAGGTTGTTGTGGTTGCAGGCCAAAACTGCACACAGTACTCCAGGTGTGGTCTCACTAGAGCCCTGTACAACTGCAGAAGGACCTCTTCGCTCCTATACTCAACTCCTCTTGTGGATAACCTCACATTTGTCCAAATTAAACTGCATCTGCCATGCATCTGCCCACTCACACAACCTGTGCATGTCACCCTGCATCCTCATAGCATCCTTCTCACAGTTCACACTGCCACCCAGCTTTGTGTCATCTGCAAATTTGATAATTTTACTTTTAATCCCTTCATCCAAGTCATGAATGTATATTGTAAATAGCTGCAGTCCCAGCACCGAGCCTTGCGGTACCCCACTAGTCACTGTCTGCCATTCTGAAAGGGACCCATTTATCCCCACTCTTTGCTTTCTGTCTGCCAACCAATTTTCTACCCATGTCAGTACCCTACCCCCAATACCATGTGCTCTAATTTTGCCCACTAATCTCCTATGTGGGACCTCGTCGAAGGCTTTCTGAAAGTCAAGGTACACTACATCCACCGGCTCTCCCTTGTCCATTTTTCTAGTTACATCCTCAAACAATTCCAGAAGATTAGTCAAGCATTACTTCCCCTTCGTAAATCCATGCTGACTCAGAACGATCCTGTTACTGCTACCCAAATGCTCCGCAATTTCGTCTTTTGTATTTGACTCCAGCATCTTCCCCACCACTGATGTCAGACTACCTGGCCTATAATTTCCTATTTTCTCTCTCCCTCCTTTCTTAAAAAGTGGGATAACATTAGCTACCCTCCAATCCACAGGAACTAACCCTGAATCTAAAGAACATTGGAAAATGATCACCATTGCGTCCACGATTTCTAGAGCCACCTCCTTATGTACCCTGGGATGCAGACCATCAGGCCCTGGGGATTTATCAGCCTTCAGTCCCATCAGTCTACCCAACACCATTTCCTGCCTAATGTGAATATCCTTCAGATCCTCCGTCAGCCTAAGATCTCTGACCACTAGAACGTCTGGGAGATTGTTTGTATCTTCTTTAGTGAAGACAGATCCAAAGTACCAGTTCAACTCGTCTGCCATTTCCTTGTTCCCCATAATAAATTCACCTGCTTCTGCCTTCAAGGGACCCACATTTTTCTTAACTATTTTTTCCTCTTCACGTACCTAAGGAAGCTTTTACTATAAGAAAATAACTGCAGATGCTGGTACAAAATCGAAGGTATTTATTCACAAAGTGCTGGAGTAACTCAACAGGTCGGGCAGCATCTCGGGAGAGAAGGAATGGGTGACGTTTCGGGTCGAGACCCTTCTTCAGAAGCTTTTACTATCCTCCTTTATATTATTGGCTAGCTTACCTTCGTACCTCATCTTTTCTCCCCGTATTGCCTTTGTAGTTATCTTCTGTTGCTCTTTAAAAGAGTCCCAATCCTCTGGCTTCCCGCTCTTCTTTGCTATGTTATACTTCTCTTTTATTTTTTATGCTGTCCTTGACTTCCCTTGTCAGCCATGGGTGCCTCTTACTCCCCTTAGAATCTTTCCGCCTCATTGGGATGAATTGATCCTGCAACTTCTGCATTATTCCCAGGAATACCTGCCATTCTTGTTCCACCGTCTTCCCTGCTAGGGTCTCCTTCCAGTCAAATCTGGCCAGCTCCTGCCTCATGCCTCTATAATCCCCTTTGCTATACTGTAATATTGACACTTTTGATTTTCCCTTCTCCCTCTTAATTTGTAGATTAAAACTTATCATATTGTGATCACTGCCATCTAATGGCTCTTTTACCTCGAGTCTCCTTATCAGATCAGGTTCATTACACAACACTAAATCCAGAATTGCCTTCTGCCTAGTAGGCTCCAGTACAAGCTGTTCTAAGAATCCATCTCGGAGGCACTCCACAAACTCCCTTTCCTGGGGTCCAGTACCAACCTGATTTTCCCAGTCTACGTGCATGTTGAAATCTCCCATAACCACCGTAGCATTACATTTGTGACATGCCAATTTTAAATCTTGATTCAACTTGCACCCTATGTCGAGGCTACTGTTTGGGGGCCTGTATGTAACTCCCATTAGGGTCTTTTTACCCTTACAATTCCTCAGTTCTATCCATACTGATTCTACATCTCCTGATTCAATGTCACCCATTGCAAGGGACTGAATATCATTCCCTACCAACAGAGCGACCCCACCCCCTCTGCCCACCTGTCAGTCTTTTCGATAGGTCGTGTACCCCTGAATATTCAGCTCCCAGCCCTGGTCCTCTGGAGGCCATGTCTCTGTAATTCCCACAACATCATACTTGCCAATGTCTAACTGAGCCTCTAGCTCATCCACTTTATTTTTTATACTTCAAATACACTTTAACTTTGGTATTCACCTCCCCTCTCACACCGATCACCATTGGCCCTGACCTTACTCTCTTATCCCATCTTGAACTTTCCTTCCCATTTATTCGAGAGTCTTTTGCAATATTTCCTGTATCAAGATGTGGACTTGTATACATCGGCGAGACCAAACCTAGACTGGGCGATCAGTTTACTGAACACCTTCATGCAGTCTGCCTGAACCTACCTGATCTCCTGTTTGCTAAACACTTGAATTCTCCTTCCCATTCCCACACTGACCTTTCTGTCCTAGGTCTCCTCCATTGTCAGAGTGACGTTAAACGCAAATTGGAGGAACAGCATCTCATATTTCGCTTGGGCACCTTAAACCCCACTGGTATGAATATTGATTTCTCTAACTTCAAGTAACCCCGACATTCCCTGTCTCTCTATCCCTCCCCCACCCAAGTCGCACCAGCTTCTCATTTTCACCCAACAAACAGATAACAGAGGCCTGCTTCCTTTATTATCGTAACTTTTTTGCATATCTTTCATTCATTGTTCTTTTTCTCTACATCACCTTCCATATCTCTTGTTTCCCTTTTCCCTAACTAGTCTGAAGAACCGTCTTGACCCAAAATGTCACCCATTCCTTCTCTCCAGAGATGCTGCCTGTCCCGCTGAGTTACTCCAGCATTTTGTGTCTATCAGTTCCTTCCCACACATTTAAAGTTGGCCTGCAGTTCCCCGATTTGTGCAGAATCCTCACGTTTTGGGTCTTGGTTTGACATCCACATTGTGGTCCATGTGATTCTCAGCTCCTTGGCATAGTCATCACCGTACCAGACCAGCAACTCGCAGTGAGGAGGAACCGGCTTGCAAGTCCTGTAGTAAATGTTGCCCCAGTGCTGGAAGGCAACAAGGTTCTGTTCCTCCTCCTTTCTGGCACAGTTCACAAATCTGCAACACAACAAGCACAGATAGAAGGTACAACAGTCACTTAAAATTATAAGTGAACACAGAACGTAAAGTGTATCAGCAAATTCTGTTGAATGGGAGATGTCCCCAGCCATGGCCCAAATTCAACCTGAAATATTGTACACCCTTTGTCAGCACACTGCTGAAGGAAACTTGAACTTTGTTTCTCTTCCCACAGATGCGGCCTGACCTGAGCAGTATTTCCAGTACTTTGTGTTTTTATGTTTACCTTGTATTACTGTTGTTGTCATTGTATTGTTGATTACTTTCTATTTATCTGCATGTTATTGCGTTAACAGACTTGTTAAGCTGCAGGAAGTTAGAATTTCATTGTGGAACAATTAAACACTGTTGACCCTGGCTGTGTTATTTACAGGGAGGCAAAGACAGAGCAGCTGTGATGCAGCGTGGCGTGAATTGAGTTATTCTTCTCGTGGAATATTGGCTTCACGGAGATACCACAGATTTTAACATCAATACCTGATTTTAAACTGTGGCATCAGTCTCCCAGTCACAGATCAAGACATGACGGGCTGAATATTTGATGCAAAGTTTTGCAGCATCAGGTGACATTCCAAGAGCACGAGGCTTGAGATAGGAGTTGTGGGTCATGGAGTGATCCAAGGAGAAAGGCTGGTTTAGGCAAGGAAAGCATCGCCCAGACAGAATGCTGATTCTTTCTGGATTAATGAGTAAAATGGAACATTTCCCTTCTCCGAGTCCCGTATTTCCCATTTACCCCTCTTTTAAACTAAATAGTGGGGGGAGTCAAATGGGATAGACAAAGATGGATTTGAAGGGAAAGAGAGTATAGGAAAAGTTAAGACACCAGAATTAACAGGACAGAAAGCTCACAAAGGGATAGGAGAGAATGGCCAAGTGTAATAGGAATCGGTGTGAAAGGTGAGATGAGTAATGGATTAAAAGTATTATATATGAATGCCCAGTATAAGAAATAAAGTGGATGAGCTTGAGGTTCAGTAAGAGATTGGTAGATATGTCATTGTGGGGATTACAGAGACATGGCCACAGAAGGATCGGGACTGGGAACTGAATATTCAGGGTTTACGGGTCCTATAGAAAGGACAGGCAGGTGGGCAGAGGAGGTGGGGTAACTCTGTTCGTCAGGGATGAAATTCAGGCCCTTGCGAGGGGTGACATAGGGACTGACAATGTAGAGTCACTGTGGATAGAGTTGAGGAATTGTAAAGGTAAGAAGACACTAATGGGAGTTATCTGCAGGCCCCCAAACAGTAGCCTGGATGTAGGGTGTAAATTGCAACAGCAGTTAAAACTGGCATGTAACAAATGTAATGCCATTGTGGTTATGGGGGTTTCAATATGCAGGTAGACTGGGTAAATCAGGTTGGTTCTGGACCCCAAAAAAGGGAGTTTGTAGAGTGTCTCCGAGATGGATTCTTAGAGCAGCTTCAACGGAGCCTACCAGAGAGAAGGCAATTCTCGATTTAGTGTTGTCCAATGAACCAGATTTAATAAGGAAACTCGAGGTAAAGGAACCGCTTGGAAGTAGTGACCATAATATGATTAGTTTTAATCTGCAATTTGAGAGGGAGAAGTTTAAATAAGAAGTGTCAGTGTTGCAGTTAAACAAAGGAGACTATGAAGGCATGAGAGAGAAGCTGTCCAACGTCGACTGGAAAAGGATCCATGCAGGAATGTCGGTGGAACAGCAATGGCAGGAATTTCTGGGCATAATCTAGAAGATGCAGGATCATTTCATTCCAAAGAGGAAGAAAGATTCTCGGGGAGTAAGAGGCAACATGGGAAGTTAGGGATGAAATAAAACTAAAAGAAAAGATGTAAAACATAGCAAAGAGTAGCAGGAAGCCAGAGGATTGGGGAACTTTCAAAGGACAACAGAAGGTAACAAAAAGGGCAATACAGGCTGAAAAGATGAAGTACGAGGGGAAGCTGGCCAGGAATATAAAGAAGGAAAGTAAAAGCTTCTTTAGGTATGTTAAGAGAAAAAGATTAGCAAAGACAAACTGTGGGTCCCTTGAAGGCAGAAACGGGTGAAATTATTGTGGGTAACAAGGAAATGGCAGAAGTGTTGAACTGGTACTTCGGATCTGTCTTCAATAAGGAAGCCAAACAATCTCCCAGATGTACATGAGGACAGAGGATTTGGGAGACAGAGGAACTGAAAGTAATTTGCATTCGACAAGAAATAGTATTGGGTGGACTGATGGGATTGAAAGCTGATAAATCCCCAGTGCCTGGTGGTCTGCAACCCAGGGAACTCAAGGAGGTGGCTCTAGAAATCATGGACGCATTGGTGATCATTTCCCAATGTTCAATAGATTCATGATCAGTTCCTGTGGATTGGAGGATAGCTAATGTCATCCCACTTTTCAAGAAAGGAGCGAGAGAAAAAATGGGGAATTAGAGACCAGTTAGCCTGACATCGGTGGTGGGGAAGATACTGGAGTCAATTATTAAAGAGGTAATAACGGCACATTTGGATAGCAGTTAAAGGATTGGTCCAAGTCAGCCTGGATTTATGAAAGGGAAATCTTGCTTGACTAATCTTCTGGAATTTTTTGGGGTTGCGACAAGTAAAATGGATGGAGAGCCATTGGATATGTCGACTTTCAGAAAGCCTTTGATAAGGTTCCACACGGGAGGTTGCTGAGCAAAATTAGAGCACATGGCCTTGGGGTAGGGTATTGACAATTGACAAGGGTTTGAAAAGTCCGGCAGCAGAGCAAGGACGCCCGTTGGCTGAGAAGAAAAGTAAGTGTTAATTTCAGTGGAAAGGGCAGTTTAAAAAGAGCGCCAAGAGGACGCTAGTGGTCAGTTTGAAAAGTCGGCGATTGATAATTGCCCATTTAAGTAATTTAGTGACTGATATAAGCAAGGCTTGCACAAGGGGTGCAGCCCTGTCCGGGTGCAGCCCTGTTGAGGGAAGTGCCCTGTGAGAAAAGTGCGAGTCTTTGGCTGCGAGTCTCCGGCGAGGAGGCTGAGGTGAGGAGGTTACGCTTGTTTTTTGAGCCGGAATTGTTTTTGACACCGAAGTGATGGCGCACAAGTTGGCGCAGTGTGTTTCCTGCAGGATGTGGGAAGGTAGAGACACTGCTGGAGCTTCTGGAAGCTACACCTGTAAGAACTATGTCCAGGTGCAGCTCCTGACTGGACGTGTGGCAGAGTTGGAAAAGCAGCTGGTTGACCTCAGGGCCATCCGGGAATGCGACAGTTTCCTGGACAGGACCTACTGTGAGGCTGTCACGCCAAGGGTCCAGGTCGAGCGAAGGTGGGAGACCGTTTCACGGGGGAGCGAACGTGGACAACAGGAGACCCCGGGGGCTGTGCCTATTGCAAACAGGTACATCCTATTGGGAACTGTTGGGGCAGAAGACGCTTCCAGTCCGAGCGGCAGTCGCGTTGGCGGTTCTATCCCAGGCAAGGAAACTCGACCAGGGAGACCGAAGTCAGGAAGAGCCATAGTAGTCGGTGACTCCATTGTCCGAGGTACGGACAGGAGATTCTGTGGCGACAGGCGGGAGTCGAGGATGGTTTGTTGCCTCCCTGGTGCCAGGGTTCAAGACATCACGGAGCGGCTTCAGAACATCCTAGCGAGGGAAGGTGATCAGCCGGAAGTAGTTATGCATGTGGGCACAAACGACGTCGGGAGGAAGAGGAAGGAGATACTGCAGCGTGAGTTTAGGGAGTTAGGAAGAAGACTGAGAAGCAGGACGTCGAGGGTGGCTATCTCTGGACTGCTGCCTGTTCCTCGTGCTGGTGAGGGCAGGAACAGAGAGATCGGGGATATGAATGTATGGCTGAGGGGCTGGTGCAGGGAGCAGGGATTTAGATTTCTGGACCACTGGGATCTCTTCTGGGGTAGGGGTGACCTGTACAAAAGGGACGGGTTACACCTTAACAGCAGGGGGACCAACATTCTGGCAGGCAGGTTTGCTAGTGCTACAAGTGTGGCTTTAAACTAAGTAGTGGGGGGGAGGGGTTGACAAATTGGGAATATGGAGATGGAGTTAAAGGGGCAGCGAATACAGGAGAAACTGTAAAGGACTCTCGTATGAATGGGAAGGGAAGTTCTAGAAGGGATATGAGAGTAAGGTCAGGGCCAATGGTGACCGGTGTGAGAGGGGAGGTAAATACCGAAGTTAAAGTGTTGTATTTAAATGCGCGAAGTATAAGAAATAAAGTGGATGAGCTTGAGGCTCAGTTAGACATTGGCAAGTATGATGTTGTGGGAATCACAGAGACATGGCTACAAGAGGCCCCGGGCTGGGAGCTGAATATTCAGGGGTATACAACGTACAGAAAAAACAAGGCAGGTGGGGAGAGGGGGCGGGGTAGCTCTATTGGTGAGGAATGATATTCAATCCCTTACATAGAATCAGGAGATGTAGAATCAGTATGGATAGAGTGAGGAATTGTAAGGGTAAAAAGACCCTAATAGGAGTCATCTACAAACCCCCAAACAGTAGCCTCGACATAGGGTGCAAGTTGAATCAGGAGCTAAAATTGGCACGTCACAAATGTAATGCTGTAGTGGCCATGGGAGATTTCAACATGCAGGTAGACTGGGAAAATCAGGTTGGTAATGGACCCCAGGAAAGAGAGTTTGTGGAGTGCCTCCGAGATGGATTCTTAGAACAACTTGTACTGGAGCCTACCAGGGAGAAGGCAATTCTGGATTTAGTGTTATGTAATGAACCTGACCTGATAAGGGGACTCGAGGTAAATGAGCCATTAGGAGGCAGTGACCACAATATGATAAGTTCTACTCCACAAATGGAGAGTGAGAAGGGAAAATCGGAGGTGTCAGTATTACAGTATAGCAAAGGGGATTACAGAGGCATGAGTTGGCCAAAATTGACTGAAAGGAGGCCCTAGCAGGGAAGACTGTGGAACAGCAATGGCAGGTATTCATCATCATATCATCATCATATATATACAGCCGGAAACAGGCCTTTTCGGCCCACCAAGTCCGTGCCGCCCAGTGATCCCCGTACATTAACACTATCCTACACCCACTAGGGACAATTTTTACATTTACCCAGCCAATTAACCTACATACCTGTACGTCTTTGGAGTACAATTATTCCTGGGAATAATGCAGAAGTTGCAGGATCAATTTATCCCAAAGAGGAGGAAAGATTCCAAGGGGAGTAAGAGGCACCCGTGGCTGACAAGGGAAGTCAAGGACAGCATAAAAATAAAAGGGAAGAAGTATAACATAGCAAAGAAGAGTGGGAAGCCAGAGGATTGGGACTCTTTTAAAGAGCAACAGAAGATAACTAAAAAGGCAATACGGGGAGAAAAGATGAGGTACGAGGGTAAACTAGCCAATAATATAAAGGAGGATAGTAAAAGCTTTTTTAGGTATGTGAAGAGGAAAAAAATAGTCAAGGCAAATGTGGGTCCCTTGAAGACAGAAGCAGGGGAATTTATTATGGGGAACAAGGAAATAGCAGAAGAGTTGAACCATTACTTTGGATCTGTCTTCACTGAGGAGGATACAAACAATCTCCCAGATGTTCTAGTGGCCAGAGATCCTAGGGTGACAGAGGAACTGGAGGAAATCCACATTAGGCAGGAAAAAGTTTTGGGTAGACTGATGGGACTCAAGGCTGATAAATCCCCAGGGCCTGATGGTCTGCATCCCAGGGTGCTTAAGGAGGTGGCTCTAGAAATTGTGGACGCATTAGTGATTATTTTCCAATGTTCTATAGATTCCGGGTCAGTTCCTGTGGATTGGAGGGTAGCTAATGTTATCCCACTTTTCAAGAAAGGAGGGAGAGAGAAAACGGGAAATTATAGACCAATTAGCCTGACATCAGTGGTGGGGAAGATGCTGGAGTCAATTATAAAAGACAAAATTGGGGAGCATTTGGATCGCAGTAACAGGATCGTTCCGAGTCAGCATGGATTTACGAAGGGGAAATCATATAACATATAACCATATAACAATGACAGCACGGAAACAGGCCAGTTTGGCCCTTCTAGTCCATGCCGAACACTTTCTCCGACCTAGTCCCATCTACCTGCTCTCAGACCATAACCCTCCAATCCCTTCCCATCCATATACCTATCTAATCGTGCTTGACTAATCTACTGGAATTTTTTGAGGATGTAACTAGGAAAATTGACAGGGGAGAGCCGGTGGATGTGGTGTACCTCGACTTTCAGAAAGCCTTCGACAAGGTCCCACATAGGAGATTGGTGGGCAAAATTAGAGCACATGGTATTGGAGGTAAGGTACTGACATGGATAGAAAGTTGGTTGACAGACAGAAAGCAAAGAGTGGGGATAAATGGGTCCCTTTCAGAATGGCAGGCAGTGACTAGTGGGGTACCGCAAGGTTCGGTGTTGGGACCGCAGCTATTTACAATATACATCAATGACTTGGATGAAGGGATTAAAAGTACCATTAGCAAATTTGCCGATGATACAAAGCTAGGTGGCAGTGTGAACTGTGAGAAAATGCTATGAGGTTGCAGGGTGACTTGGGCAGGTTGTGTGAGTGGGCGGATGCATGGCAGATGCAGTTTAATGTGGATAGGTGTGAGGTTATCCACTTTGGTGGTAAGAATAGGAAGGCAGATTATTATTTGAATGGTGTCAAGTTAGGAAAAGGGGACGTACAAAGTGATCTGGGTGTCTTAGTGCATCAGTCACTGAAAGGAAGCATGCAGGTACAGCAGGCAGTGAAGAAAGCCAATGGAATGTTGATTCCCGGAATGGCGGGACTGTCATATGTTGAAAGACTGGAGCGACTAGGTTTGTATACACTGGAGTTTAGAAGGATGAGAGGGGATCTTATCGAAACGTATAAGATTATTAAGGGGTTGGACATGTTAGAGGCAGGAAACATGTTCCCAATGTTGGGGGAGTCCAGAACCAGGGGCCACAGTTTAAGAATAATGGGTAGGCCATTTAGAACAGAGATGAGGAAAAACTTTTTTAGTCAGAGAGTTGTGAATCTGTGGAATTCTCTGCCTCAGAGGGCAGTGGAGGCTACTTCTCTGAATACATTCAAGAGAGAGCTAGATAGAGCTCTTAAGGATAGCGGAGTCAGGGGGTATGGGGAGAAAGCAGGAACGGGGTACTGATTGAGAATGATCAGCCATGATCACATTGAATGGTGGTGCTGGCTCGAAGGGTCGAATGGCCTACTCCTGCACCTATTGTCTATTGTCTATTGACATGGATAGAGAATTGGTTGGCAGACAGGAAGCAAAGAGTAGGAATAAACAGGTCATTTTGAGAATGGCAGGCAGTGGCGAGTAGAGTGCCGCAAACTCAGTGCTGGGACCGCAACTATTTACAATATATATTAGTGATTTGGATGATGGAATTAGAAGTAACACTAGCAAGTTTGCACATGACACAAAGCTGGGTGGTAGTGTGAACTGCGAAGAGGATGTTAGGAGGTTGCAGGGTGACTTGGACAGGTTGAGTGAGTGGGCAGATGCATGGCAGATGCAGTATAACATAGATAAAAGTGAGGTTATCCACTTTGATGGCAAAAACAAGGAGGCAGATTATTATCTCAATGGTGTCAGATTAGGTAAAGGGCAATTGCAATGAGACCTGGGTGTCCCTTGCACACCAGATGCTGAAAGTAAGCGTGCAGGTACAGCAGGCAGTGAAGAAAGCTAATGGCATATTGGCCTTCATAACAAGAGGACTTGAGTATAGGAGCAAAGAGGTCTTTCTGCAGTTGTGTAGGGCCCTGGTGAGACCACATCTGAAGAATTGTGTGCAGTTTTGGTCTCCTAATTTGAGGAAGAATGTCCTTGCTATTGAGGCAGTGCAGCATAGGTTCACGAGGTTAATCCCTGAGATGGCGGGACTGCCACATGAGGAAAGATTGGGCTTGTATTCACTGGAGTTCAGAAGGATGAAAGGGGTTCTGGACAAGCTAGATGCAGGAAAAATGTTCCCAATGTTGGGGGAGTCCAGAACCAGGGACCACAGTCTAAGAATAAAGGGGAGGCCATATAAAACTGAGGTGAGAAGAAACATTTTCACCCAGAGAGTTGTGAATTTGTGGAATTCTCTGACACAGAAGACAGTGGTGGCCAATTCACTGGATGAATTTAAAAGAGAGTTAGATAGTGCTCTAAGGGCTAGTGGAATCAAGGGATATGGGGAGAAGGCAAGCACAGGTTACTGATTGTGGATGATGAGCCATGATCACAGAGAATGGCGGTGCTGGCTGAAAGGGCCAAATGGCCACCTCTTGCACCTATCTTCTATGTTTCTTTCCCCTCACTTGACTGGCTTTTTTCCCCGCCCCACCTCTCTTTTCCAGCTTTATTCCCTTATACTCCATCAGTCTGAAAAAAAGTCCCAACCGAAACGTTGTTTGTTGATTCCCTGCACAGATGCTGCCTGACCCACTGAGTTCCTCTCACACTTTGCTTTCACTCCAAGATTCCAGCATCTGCAGTCTCTTGTGTCTCCTTTTTTAAATAACCCAGTTATTGCTTATTATTATGATCAGCGTTAGTCTTTCCTTACCTCATCCAGTTCGATTTAGATTCATCCTGTGCATCAATGTATTCAGTGTCATTGTTTGCCTTACTGATCTATAAAAAGATACTTGATTAAAAACAAAACACATTGATAAAGAAAACAAAAGTGAAGCTTACAGTTCCCAGTATTATGCCTTC